>NW_020944200.1:0-92500 GCF_900497805.2 Vombatus ursinus | reverse complement strand
CAAGAAGGGCCTCTGCAATGATTTTTTTCTTTTCTTTTTCTTATTTTAAACTTAACTACAAAACAAAAAAAAAGGAAAAAAAAAAAGCATTTCCACGTGCACAGCATAACCTAGAAGGGGATTCAATATAAAACAATAAAGATACATTTCAAGAAAACCTATATAATCAATACTTCACATTGTTTTCAAAGTCTGCAATAATTGGAGTTTTTTTTTTATTTTTAACTCTCACGATTCAACTTTTTGGGGAGAATGGGATTTGGGAAGTGGAAATAAGCTTCTCTGTGCTCTACAACATGCCCAAGTCTCTCTCATTCTGAAGAACTCCTCTCACTGATACTCACTTTCTAGTACTAATGGTAGCAAGAAATGAGAAGGGATTGATAGCAGAAGCAGTACATATGCCAAAATATCTGGATAGGTCATGTTTTTTCTGGTGGATGACTAGATGGGATACGAAGCACATATGGATGTAACTAAGTTAGGGTAGTTTTGACACACTTACCCACCAATAAGCATAGGTAGGGCAGGGCAGAGTGTTCAAACTGAGTAGATTCCAAGTATCTGGAGTTCTGAGTCTGTAGCATCATTCTTCCTGATGAAGAGGAGAGTAACAGTAGGGAAGACAGCAAAGTGCCCATGATGGATAAACTCTGGCTTCTCAGTGCAAGACTAACCACCAGGTAATTAGTTTCTCAGCCACAGGTGTTCATTAAATGTTAGGGTTTGTGACCAGAATTGGTAGCTGGATGAAATGATGGACCAGTCAAAGGAATGTTAGGAAATGTAAAACCAGGGACAACACCAATCAATCAGTAAAAAGTTTTTAAGTGCCTACTAAATGCCAGGCATTGTGCTAAGTGCTCTGAATACAAAAAAGAACCAAAAGATAGTACTTGCTCTCCATTCAAGAATATTCATTGATTTTTGGTGGGGAAAGTAAAATTATACATTAAAAACTAATTAATAATATTTTTTGTTAAAAATAGTCTAGCTTAAGTTACTTTATATCCCTGATAATGTGCCCACTTAGTAAGGCCTAGCAATTTAAAAGTTGCTGCATAAATTTGTGTTCACTTCTTAGTTCTACAAAGAAGGAAAACCGACATGTACCTTTTATTACTCTCACTACCTTTCACCAAAAAGGAAGCTCTGTTTCTAATGAAATTAAAAATATTTTCACTTTCTAAAATGCCCAGTGTCATTTCAAAATTGACCTCATTCCATTTGGGGAGAAAAAAAATCCTTTTCCCCTCACACAATTATAAAAGAGAAATGTTTGGGATCAAACTTATCAACAAATAGAACTCTTCTCAAGGATGTCAGCAGGGACTTCAGTCTGGGATGTAAACAATAGACTTTCTTCAGAGCTTTCTTTTATTATTTTTGGGGTGGGGGAGCAAAATGATCTATTTCCACCTCCTGAACTCCACTTCAGTTGCAGTATATTCAAGAAAACATATCCAAACAAACTACTTTCCTAGTTTTTCATTCTCATCTTCAGTGTGCATCCATTTACTTCTTTATCCTAACTAAGAATTTTGGTGCCCAGGGCAAACAGCAGGAAATGGGAAATGTCAGTATTTGTGCATTTGTAAGGGTGGTTTTGAGCATGCTGGGATCACAGAAGGTATGGGGATATCTTCTGGGAAAAGACTTCTTTGTTCCCCTACCATGTGAGTGGGAGTAATCTCTTTCCATTGGCTGCATAACTAAAACAGGGTTCATCTTTAAAAACTGCAAGACTGGGACACTTATTATTTCCGAGGTGTCCACAGAGGGTGCAGGCTCAAATTCACCCACAACATGGGGCACCATAAACTGATACAAAGTTGGGAAGAAGGGCTATCTTTCCTCTACTCCTCCCATTTTTTGAATTTTGAGCCTGAGAAATGAACTTGGGGTTTTGTTTTGTTTTGTTTTGTTTCAATTGTCCTTTTCAGTTCCAGATGTAGGCGATAGGATCGCCACTGGACTCAGGAGCTCAAGCCATGGCAACCTTAGAGACATGATATACAGCCAACCTAATAGTGAAGTCCGAACAAAACTAGGTTTCTCAGGACTCAAGTCCAAAGAATCTTTGGACTTCAAGCTTGGTGGCACTGTGCTATATTGGAAATTAACCTCTCCCCAGAATATGAGATAATACAGGAAGGCATTATGCCCTCAAGTGTTAGAGGGAATGATTTTATGTTTATTCGTGTAATACCATTGAATACCATTGAAGTAAATAATCTTTTTTAAATGCTAATCTTACTTTTAAGTGGTTAAATAGAATTGGGAAGGAACCTCCTTATAGAATTAGGGTTAGAGTCAATGGCAGAGAGCCTAGATGTCTTTTAATGGTATTGAAAACCATAGGAAGGGGTGAAATGTAGCACCTGCCCTCCAGACAGTGAGGACCAGAGTAATCACACAATTTATATACAGCAGTGTCCTGGTAAATGTTTAACAATCAGCTTTAAAAATGTATATTTTGAGTTTATCATACTTTCACATACTTTTAGGTTTATCTGCACAATTAGCATTTTGTGCATCATTTTTCTTAAGTCTAGACAAATCAACAAAACAATAAATCAAGTCTGGATTTGTAGTGTTTGCTGATTTCGGAGGCATGAATGTTCAGACTGAAAATTTAACAATTGGCTCTTGCAAGCTGGTATAAAGTGGACAACTCTCCCTTTCTGTGTTTTCTGCACCCTCAAAGTCCTCACCATTCTGTCCCAGTTATGACTCTATTGGGACAACTATTTCCACAGCCATTACTTGCAAGGAAAATATACCTTTACATGTCTGATTTTGTCCTCCAGTTTTAGGTTTCTGTAGATCTATAGATACCAATACCAAGGGATAAATGAGAAAGCAGGAAAAAGGAAGAGTCCAAAATGGGGATTGTTCAAAGTCTTAAAATTATACTAGGTCCTTTGTAATACTACATATGAAAGGAAACTGGAGAGGTTGGAGATGCCTTTAGGAAAAAGTTTCAAAATACAAGTTTTACTTCTTTTTGGTACCCAGCTCTGTTCTGATTATTTTCCTCCTTATGTTTTCATTTTCATTTTGTTTTGCTTTGCTCTTCTCCACCCCCCCCTTTTTTTTTTTACTGAAAATGCAGATTTTTAAAGCTGCAAGTTGATGTTTTACTGGTATGGAGAGAGTGAGTCACAGAATCAGTCAAAGAACATTAGCACCAGGATCCTAGAGTTAAGCTGGTCTAATCACTTTACACATGAGTTAACTGAAACAAAAAAACAAACGAACAAACAAAAAAAACCAAACAAACAACAACAAAAAAAACCAAAATGCTGAAACCAAAAAAAGTAAAAACATTTGCCCAAGGTGACACTACCTTGGCTGTAACCAAGCAAACAAGTAACCAAGGCTGAGGATTAGTACTCAGGTAGTATGATTCACAATTCTGTCCTTTCCCCACTACTATATTATACAAACCTGTCTGAAAAATGTGTCATATTTTAGCTTTGTGTCTCCAATTCATGTGGACTAGGAGGCTAGTCAGGTGGTAGAAATTTTTACCTTGTTGTAGACACTTCTTAAGCACTTTCCCAGCAGTACATGTCCTGCCAGACTACAGGATTCTGTAGAACACTTGGCCTGACTCCAGATGTAAGTACAGATGCCTTCCTAGATTTTGTGTAGCTGAGCATCTTAATGTCATAGTGACAGTCACTGTAAAGCCGTGCACACTAAAAATGACAGCAGGATAGAGGAAAATTGATGATTGAGATAGAGTCAAATGCCACTTTTTAAGATAAGATTTTTGTCTTGTCTTCACACTTAGATGGTCAGACTACTTTCAGTTCAAGAGCCAAGGCCTCTGAATGGTGTTCATTTTATACCCACGATAATAGCAGATACCATCTCTTGTTTGTTTCATTGTTAAAATACAAAACCATATGGCTTTTTTGCAGCTAGAGTTTTTTTTTTTCAGAAGTGATGGTTAAATGAAAAAAATTGTCTTGTTTTGCAGAAAGAGGAAAGGGAATACAAATTTTTCATTTTTGTTCATAAATTGAAAACTGCAAAATATGGAACTTTTCAAAGGATAACAGAAAGGAAATGAACAGAGTCCTTAAATCACTCTCTCTTTTTGTTTTGACACATCCACAATTGAACATGGCATTCAGTATATGTTACAATGGAGACACAGAAGAATACAGTAGTAATGAACAGTGCTTAACACAGTCTGACTCATTCTTCAGGACAGAAATGTCCTATAGAATGTGTTTAAAGAAATCAGCCTTTGTAAGTAGGAATAAAGAAGAAAAAAATGGGCACAATCTGTGACCTTTCTGTGTTTCATCAATGATGGAGCAGGCAGCAAAATGTGAATGGAAAATAGACCCATAGAAAAGTATTTGGCAATCAACCTATTAAAGTAGAAAAAAGGTTTGAAGGAGAATAGCTTTAAGGAAACTCTTTAATCCTCAATAGCAATAATCAAACTAAGTAAAGAAAGGAAGCAGGCTAAATGGAGAGAGAGAAGAATAAGAAAATGAAAAGAAATATGAAAGGAGAAAGAGAGTTAAGAAAGAGAGAAAAAGAAAGAGGTTTATAGGTAATAGAAGTAGTTATGTAATACAGTGATACAGTACCACAGGTTATCTATCCCAAACCAGAAAGCCATCTTCATCTTTGATCACTCTTGACTGCCATGTTGAAAATATCTGAATGAACTAATAACCTTCAGGTACGACCACCATAAAATTCTCATGTCCTTAATTCTCTTGTCTACTTCTTGTTATATAAACAACTCTTCTAAGGAAATGGGACTCTATTCTTTTTTTTAACAATCTTCCAAAAAGAGGATTTCACAACCTCCTTCAGTGATTAATTCCAATGCTTAACAGTTTTCCACTGTGCGGTAATTCTTACAGTCACAGAATTTTCTATATAGAAGGGACTTTAGAAATTAGCTAGTCATAGAACCATGGAATTTTAGATATTAAAAGTCCTCTAATGCAAATGTTCCTTATAGATAAACATGTCCAATGATGAACCCACTTGTATTACTAAAAAACAAACAAATTCAATTACTTTAAGGGATTTGACATAATACATAATAATAGCTCACATTATATTACATTTCACAATTTAAAAAAGAAATTTGTCACAATAGCCATCTGAGATAGGAGACTCCAAGGACTATATTTTATAAATGACACGAGGCTTAGCAATATGAAGGTAGTTGGATGGCCCAGTGTTTGGAGCATGGGGCCTGGAGTCAGGAAGTCCTGAACTCAAAATTAGTCTCTGACTCTTAATAGTAGTGCAACCTTGGGCAAATCATTTAGCCTCTGTTTGCCTCCATTTCTTCATCTGCAAAATGGGGGGTAATAGTAGCATCTATCTCTCAGGGTTATTGTGAGGATCCAATGAGCTAATAATTGTAAAGTGCTTAATGTGGTGACTGGCACATAGTAGGTGTTATATCAATGTTATTGTTATAATAATCATTATTGTCATTATTACTACTATTGGGGTTTGCCCATGATTACCCATCTAGTGAATGGCAGAATTAGGATTTGACAGACCACACATACCTTTTGGTCAGCAATATCACTGCTAGGTCTGTATCCCAAAGAGATCATAAAAAGAAAAAAGGACTTCTTTTTGTGGTGGCTAAAAATTAGAAATTGAGGAGATGCCCATGAATAGGAGAATGGCTGAACAAGTTGTGACATATGATTGTGATGGAATGCTATAGTTCTATAAGAAAACATGAGCAAGCAGATTTCAGAACAACCCGGGAAACTTACATGAACTGATGCAAAGTGAAGTGAGCAGAACCAGGAGAACACTGTACATAGTATAGCAACATTCCACAATGATCAACTATGATTGGCTTAGTTGTTCTCAGCAATACAATGATCCAAGGCAATTCTAAAAGAGTCATGATGGAAAATTCTATCCATATCCAGAGAAAGAACTGATGGAGTCTAAATGCAGATCAAGGCATGGTATTTTCACAATTTTTTCCACAGTGTTTTCCTTTTGTTCTATTTCTTCTTTCACAACATGACTAATAAGGAAATATGTTTTACACAACTGTACATATATAACCTATGTCAAATTGCTTATTGTCTTAGGGAGGAGGGAAGGAAGGGAGGGAGAAAATTTGGATCTCAGATTTTATTGAAAATGAATGTTAAAAATTATCTTTACATGTAATTGGGAAAAAAAATCTATAAAAATTTTAAAAAAAAGAATTGGGATTTCAAACCCTATCTTCTGACTTAAGAGTTCTGTTCCCTTTACTATTTTGTCTCCTCTAAATCCCAATTCCCACAAACTATGATTTATGCCAAATTTTTCTTGTTTGACTTCAATGAAGATAAGAACCAACTGCTCACTACTATCTGCATGACAAAGAACCTTTCACACACTTAAAAAACTATCCATTACACAATCTTACAGCATGCTCTCTGCCTGGGTGTATAAACTAAGTACTTTAAATCTTTTCTCATAGGTAGGGGTGACTTTACTCATAAGTCAAGTAGGTGATTGACTATGTGATATAATTTGAATGGTATTGGTTAGGGCACACAACCCAAAATATGTTATTAAATTCCACTAAAATTAATTTTGAATTATTTTCAAATTTGGAATTATTTTCTTGAGAGGACTGTTCATTCAACTATTCATAGTGTAATGTAAATTGGCGTTATTCTTTACCTTTCCTCTGAATTCCTAACTGAGGTTTACTAAATGAAAGGAATTGGAATTTTGAAGGGAAAAGGGGCCTTTGAAAGATAAAAATTTGTGGTGGTATAGAAACTTCCCAGAAAGGATAGACACGGATAGTGAGCCAAATTTGGGACTTTGAGAATTAAGAAGGCAGTAAGAAAACATGGAAATAGAGGAAGAAGGAGATGAGAGAGGAAGAAAGATGGAAGGGAAAAAAATTACCTATACTGAAATTTTGCTTGGGACCATAATATTCCTAGGTCTTATTTTCTAACTTTTTTTGTTGTGTGCATGTGTGTCTGTGTGTCTGTTTCACTCGGCGTTGTCCAAGTTTTCCACATCTACCTTTGGTAACAGGGCCTGAAGTATTACATGGTACCACACTGTCATTTTGCCCAGTATAAAAATAGGCCTCCTGTGCTGTTCGAATACATACATCTAAAGACAAAGTACACCCTTCCAAAATACCCTTGGCAACTCAAAACAACTAATGATTGGAATCTATTTAATATTAGAAAAGCCATATAATGGGCTACTTACTCAGGTCCACACAGCAAGGAAGCAGCAACTTCTTTAATTTTTCATGATCCTGTTTGCTGATAAATGACCTATTCTCTTTTATTTGACAGTTTGCTATAATTACAGTCATAAACCTATGGAGTACAAAAGCACTTCGATTGACATTTACAGACCAAAGCAATGGCAAAAAAAAAAAGAAAGAAAGAAAAATTTAAAAAAGACTGTGTAAATCAAGAGTCTGAAGCTTTTAAAGCACAAAACAAAAAAAATTGCAAATTGTGTTACACAAAATATTGAATATAAACATTAACTGGTCTTGACTTTTTTTCCCACCTCATCATGGGATTTGGTAGCTTTCACTGTACCTATGATTTAAATAACTATTGCAAAATTTCAGGAAATTATTTTTAATAGCTTGGTTTGATTAAAAAAAAACTTCAATAGTAGCAGTAGCATTGTACAATAACATTCATCTCAACATTGTTTTCTCCTCCTCAAATAAAATAGCCATTGAGTGATTGTGCCTAATTATTCCAATAAAAGCATTAAAAGTATGCCAACTGAATAGTTTACTGATTCATCAGATCAAGATCTCAAAAGAGTATTTATCTAATTAAGATAATCTTTGACTCTTTCCCCATACTTCTAACCAAATCTCTGAATTAAAACTGCATTTTCATTTTGCTCTATTTCTCATCAACAAAGTCTAAAAGTTCTTGCATTGACCACAGCAGTTCTAATTCTAGAAAAATCTAATGAAGAAAATAAAAATGTGTATTTACATATTGAATGTATATATCATATGTGTGTACATATTATAGCAAAATATATTTTATATGTGTATATCATGTATTACATATATGATGTATACATAATTATATAAGATTTATATTACTGTGTCATCAAATTGGAAGTTATTTTCATTATTTGCATGATAAAGGTAGTAATGTATATATGCATATATGTATATACATTATTATCAAATATATGTACACACATTACTATCAAATTAGAAGTTATCTACCTTTACCACACAAATAATGAGGATGGCTTCCAATTTGATGACAGTAAAGTGTGCATCATTGTTAAGTATGTTATTTTTTAATCTAATTTTGACCTCAAATATACATGTGAGCAGCTAATTTTCCATATTTCTTATAACATTAGCTACTCACAGCCTGAGTGTGATGATTTGACAAGATTCATAATAACATATACCTAAGTGGCTAAGATAAGAACCATTCTTTCTTTATACAATGGACAACAATGCAAGCCAGCTTTGGAAGTCAAGCTGCATTTTTTATTTTTTGTTATCACAACTGCAAAATGTATAGCTTCTCTAAAACATGGGAGAAAAATGAAAGCAATTCTCAGCAAACAGTGTAATGACAACAGATAGATGGTGTCTGTTCTATTATAGTGAAGCAGGATGTACAGCATGGGGGGCCAGAATTTTAACACTTTTTACTTTTCTCTATTTGCATTCATGCTGTCATTTCTGTTTTATTTATTGAACCAATTTGTGGGGTTAGGAGTGGGTAATGATCTTTAGAGTAAAGTACAAGGAAAGCTTTAGTTATGCAAGGTGTGTTTCATCACATTTGCCACAAATGGATTTTTTTTTAAATTTCAACATGGGTTATTTGCTACCTGATAAAAGAAGGAAGAAAGCAGAGTAGGTCCTCTAGCAAGAATGTACCAACCAAAATCAGGTCACAACTCATGGCAATCATTGAAAATAAAAAAGATTGAAGAAGATCAGATAAAGATGAAATCATGATCTAGTTAGAGTATCCAATTCAATTTAGAGATCATATCTGAAAATGCCTGAAATCAGAGGCAAAACAAGGGTGGGGTGACTGAATCATTGTTTCAGGATGCCAAAGTTTAGAGGGTACTTATTATATAATACTTCAATGGCATAAAAAAAATAATTGATCAAGAAAAATTAAAGTAGGTCCAATTCCTCCCCTTTGTTGGCCCCACTCCATGTGAGCCCCTCTCTGGTTTGTACCTAACCCTGCTTCCCCACTACCTCTGTTTTCCCTAAAAGCATCATAGGTGCTCCAGGGTCTCTGGAATGGAAGTCAACCTCTCACAACTAAATTTGTTTTTAAATAATTTATTTGAGAGGTTCTTCATGCTGATTGCCCCAGGCACAAAAAGTGCTAGTTACAGTCATGCCTAGAAACCAAAATTAGCTTCCCTTAACTCTTTTTTTCTCCATCTTTACTAGCTTCAGGTTCATTTCTCCTTTCATTCACTTCTCACAGAATTCCCCCGCAAAAGATAAAAGTAGCAATCAGAGCTGGGCACACCCAGCAATCTATTTTGGCTAAAATAGAATAAAGTTTGAGATGTTCACCTCCTTGTTGTTTCTTGAACAAGACTTCCATCTCTAGGCATTTTCATTGGCTGTCCCTCATTCATGGAATTCTCTCCCCACTCATCTGTACCTCCTGGCTTCCCTGAACTCCTTCAAGCCTTCTCTTAAAATTCATCTTCTACAAGAAGCCTTTCCTGATCTTGTTTAATACTAGTGTCTTCTCTCTATTGATTATCTCTAATTTATTCTGTATATATCTTGTTTGTATATAGCTGTTTATATGTTGTCTCCTCTATTATATTGTGAGCTCTTTGAGAGAAGGGATGGTTTTTTTTTGCCTTTCTTTTTATTCCCAGAACCTAGCATATAGTAGGAACTTAACAGATGGTTACCGACTGACTAATTGCCAATGGCTATTAGTTATACAATGCTGTTCTTTTAAAAAAGCTGTGGGATCAGAGAAAAGTGATTCCATTTTTCTGATTCCTCATGGTTCACTAAAACAGTTCTTCAAGTGATGGTATGCTGTTTCTGGATCTTCATAGACAACCTACATAAATTAGAAGAAATGTCAGTCATGTTTACTTCTATGGAACCCATATCGAAATATTAGTCTATTAAAGCTCTTTGTATATTGAAAGACTCTAGTAGTTCAATACAATTGAACTTTGTCAGTTTCCAAAATACTGTTCATACCTTTGCACACTTAGATTTTCAAACGTTTATGTAACACTTTCTCCTTCTTGAATCTCACTCTATAACTAGGAACACAGATGATTTCAGACCTGTACAACTCAAGTACTAGCAGACAAAACACACAGTTCACTTCCAGATCCTGGCTTATCCTGAAGACGATTTTGGTTCCCCTGCTTCTTGATAACTTTCATTGTATGTCACAATAGATAAGTATGGCAGTGGCTCTGATAACCAACCATAGCCATAGTCTTTGAATGTAAGTGACTTCAGCAACTGAGATTCTTCTTATATGGAGGTAGCCAAAATCCTTGATTAATGCTACTAGAATTAATAACTCACACCTCACTAGGACCTTGTCCTTACTGGAAATTCTTCCCTCCCTTGATTTGACATAACTTTGGAATTAAAGCATTTAACTTCCCATTCAGTCATCAATGCACCAACCCATTTGAATCTTCCTTGCAACTCTGCCAAAATATAATATATTCGTTCAAAAGCAGAGCACTAAAGACCCCAAACTTCGCTATTATTACTTTGACATCTCAAGCATCTGTAAATCTATTGGTGCAAGTGAGGTCTTCCACCAACATGGATGACAATCCCTCTACATCTTACTAAATATTTTCTTTGACTTTTCATGGCCAAAACGGGCAATCTTCCAGTGATAAGCCTCTCTGAACAAAACAATCTCTCCCCCCTTTCTCTCTCTCTCTCTCTCTCTCTCTCTCTCTCTCTCTGTGTCTCTCTCTCCTTTACACACACACACACACACACACACACACACACACACACACACACACATACACACATACACATACACAGAAGTCCCAAGCTTATACTTGAAGCTTTTCCAAGTTCATAAGGACATATCAAAGTTTATAAAGCACTGACAGCAATCAGCAACCCAGAACCACCACTGGGCAGCAATGAGGCATAAGAGTAGGACTTCAGTGGAGATCACAATTATTATTAAAAATCGTGGTCTCTGACCTTTGAATAGCACCTTACAGGCTATAGATTTGCTATAGTTTGGAAAGTGATTTGCCCAGAGTCATGTAGCTACTAAGAAGTAGACTTGACACTACCTAAGTTTATTTACACATAGAGGCAGCTAGATTGCTCAATGGATAGAGCACTAGGTCTGAGCATGGGAAGACCTGAGTTCAAATTCAAACTCAGACACTCGTTAGCTGTGTGACTCTGGGCAAGACACTTAACTCTGTTTGCCTAACCAACTAGAGAAGGAAATAACAAATACTCCAGTATCTTTCCCAGGAAAATTCCATATGGGGTCACAAAGAGTCAGATACAACTGAACAACAACAATAAAGTCTATATTGATCCCTATGTCAAAAGAAACAGGAGGGAGTTTATGATACATTTGGGTGTCTTTACTTTTTTTTTAAAATTAATTTATTTTGAATCATCAACAATCACTTCCATAGGCTTTTGAGTTTTACATTTTTCTCCCCCTCCCCCCCACCTCCCTCACCAAGATGACACGCAATCTGATATAGGCTATACATATACATTCCTATTGAACATATTTTCACATTAGTGATGTTGTAAGTAAGAACTGGAACCAATAGGAGGAACCACCAGAAAGAGGAAACAAAATACAACAGAAGAAAAAAATAGCAAATAGTATGCTTTGACCTGCATTCAAACTCCATAGTTCTTTCTTTGCATGTGGATAGCATTTTCCATCATGAGGCCTTTGGAGATATCTCAGATCCTTCCAGTTCCCTTGCTGAAAAGGGTTAAGTCTATCAATATTAGTCATTTTACAATGTTATTGTTACTATGTACAATGTTCTCCTGGTTCTGCTCACTTCACTTAGCATCAGACCATACAAGTCTTTCCAGGTTTTTCTGAAGTCAGCCTGTTCATCATTTCTTACAGCATAATAGTATTCCATTACATTTATATACCACAACTCGTTCAGTCATTCCCCGATTGATGGGCATCCTCTCAATTTCCAATTCTTTGCCACCACAAAAAGAGCTGCTATAAATATTTTTGTACATGTGGGTCCTTTTCTCATTTGTATGATCTTTCTGTGATATAGCCCTAGAAGTGCTATTGTTAGGTCAAAGGGTATGCATATTTTTATAGCCCTTTGGGCATAGTTCCAAATTGCTCTCCAAAATGGTTGGATCATTTTACAACTCCACCAACAATGCATTAGTGTTCCAATTTTCCCACATCTTCTCCAACATTTATCATTTTCCTGTTTTGTCATATTGGCCAATCTGATAGGTGTAATGTGGTACCTCAGAGTTGTTTTGATTTGCATTTCTCTAATCAATAGTGATTTAGAGCATTTTTTCATATAACTATAGATGGTTTTAATTTCTTCATCCGAGAACTGCTTGCTCATTTCCTTTGACCATTTATCAATTTGGGAAGGAGTCTTTACTTTTTAAACAATGTTATTAATTTCTGGGGTGCAGTGGATAGAGTGTCAGGCCTGGAGTCAGGAAGACTTGTCTTCCTGAGTTCAAATATGGCCTCAGACAATTACTAGCTGTATGAGCAAGTCACTTAACCTTGTTTACCTCAGTTTCCTCATCTGTAAAATGATCTGGAGAAGAAATTGACAAACTACTCTAGCATCCTTCCTAAGAAAACCCCAAGATGGGTCATGAAGAGTGGGACATGACTGAAAAACAACACAGATCCTACATTCTACTAGACACTATGGGAAATACAGTAGAAATATAAGATAAAGTCACTTGTCTCAAAGAAAGCAAACTCAATCAATCAACAAGCATTTGCTGAGAACTCATATGTCAGACACTAAACTAAGCACATACAAAGATAAGGACTCTGCTCTCAAGGAGCTTATATTCTGATCTTACATTCTAATCTATATCTTGCTACTGGACCCAGATGGCTCTGAAAGAGAAAGTGAGGCTGGTGACTTTGCACAGCCTTTTCTCACTTAAATCTAATTCACTTGCAAGTCATGGCATCACCTTCTTGATATCATGGTCCTTTTTGAGAAAAAAGGACAAACAACAAAAATACATTAAAATAGGAAGGTAACCTTAGAAAGGTTATCTTAGAGAGAAAAGTTATAGCAGCTGAGGGGGTACTGAAAAAGGCCTTGTGAAGGAGGTAATATTTGAACTCAGTTTTGAAGGAAACAAAGAATCCTAAGAGGTGGAGAGGAAGAAGGAGAGCATTCCAGGTACAGGGACAGGAGACAAGACCTGTCCATGTAATAATTAAAGTATAAGAGCTGTTATTAGCTATTATTATTAGAGTTCAGAAGTACAAAGCACTGTATGGTAGAGTATTTAGTAATGACTTTTTTGGATTACAATTTTATTTCAATTTCAATTCATGGAACAAAACAGGCATTTCCATAACATAATACAATAAAAAAAAGATTGCACATAAAACTGCAAATCTATCATGTACAATTTGCTATTCCCTCTAAATTTACAACAAAGCTATTATATAAATTTCTCTTTTTTTTCCTTTTTTTCTTCCCTTCTCCCCTCCTACCCTAGAGATGGCTACCATTTGACACAAAAAAGTGTGTGTGTGTATGTATGTGTGTGTGTATGTTTGTGTGTGTAAAATTATGCTATATATACTTTTATTTATCAGTTCTTTCTCTAGCAGCTTCTACTTTAAAAGACTTTCAGGTATTTGTAACAAAAAGACCAGAACTCAGTGGAAGATTCAATATAAAAGATCCAGAAGAAATATAAGGAATACATTAAAAACTAATTATAAGGCATTCATTAAGGTCAAACTGTTTACTAGATATATATTTGAAAATGTTATCAGTATTCGTAAAACTGTTATCATTACTAAAGAAGTTTGAAAGAAAGGTTGGGGCTGATTTATGTATTATGGGGTGATTTTAAAAAGTAATGACTTCTCCAATGACTTAATCCTTGAACTAGTACTTGAAGGATGGTAAGGATTGTAATAGCTGAATGCAAGAAGGTAGAGAAGAGGCATTCCATTAAGTCAAGATTAAAGGCAAGAATGTTTAAGGACAGTAGAGGGATACTAGCCTAACTTAAATGAAAGAGGAACATGGAGGAAAAAATGGACCTTGAGAAGAGGTGTGCTTGTAAAGTTTAACTGAGCTGGGGGAGGGATGGTGGGATGGGATAGGGACACATGCATAATCTTCAGTAATAATCTGCATTAAAAATAATTTATTAAGTCTGAACAATCAACAAAATAATAAATCAAGCCTTGATATGTAGAGTTTAAATGCTAAGTGTAAATGCTCACACTGAAAGTTAAACAATTATCTAACTGAAAAGTACATTTCTGACCTTGAAGACCAGGAAGAGGAGCTTGAATTAGATTTGGTAAAAAATAAGACAGAAGTATATCAATGAAGGTGGAAAATAGCATAATGAAACTATTGCTTAGGGAATTTTGTATCTGGCCTTAATATGTTGGAAGTTTAAGGTGGAGGAAAGATGGAAATCAGTGAAATGGTCTGTTATAATAAAGGTATCAAGGGTTAGAGTGGTGGTGACAGGACTACATACAAGGTGATAAACATGAGTGATATTTCACAGGATAATAGATCTAGAAAAAATTTCAGAGGATATCTAGTCAACCTCCTCATTTGACAGCTAATAAAATCAATTTCCTCAACTATAAATTGGGATAATAATAGCACCTACTTCCCAGGGTTATTGTGAGGACCAGATGAGATAATATTTGTAAAGCACTTAACATAGCACCTGGCTTATAGTTAATACTTAATAAGTGTTTGTTTCCTTCCTTCCTCTCTAGGGCTACATGGTAGGCCCCACTGGTTATAGGACACATTATATTGGTAATTCATTGACATCCTCTTTTGAGAAAAAAATTATGCATTCCACATCACGAGAGTCTTATTAAGGATTCAATTTTCATTATATAGGAGTACCACATGCTTGATGGTCCCCATTAAATACTCTTATCTTGAACAAAATTGTATACGTTTTCCTTGAAGAACACCAACTAGGATGAAGCCACCACCTCCCAAGGCAGCCCATTACACTTTTAGACAGCTTAAATTTTTTTTTTTAAGGAATTGCTGTAAAGAAGTTTTCCCCCCTTACATCAAGCCTAAAATTTTGCCTTATCTCAAATTCAATCCATTGCCATTGCTACTGATCCTGTCCTCTGGGACCAAACAGAACAAGTCTGATCTCTCTTCCACCTGACAATCCTTCAAATAATTGAAAACAATTATCTTGTCCCTTGCCCTGAGTATTGTCTTCTCTAGGCTACGTATCCTCAGTTGCTGATCAGGCCATTGTCTGAAACTAAAACTTTGCACTGCATCTCTGCCTTATTTTTCATAACCATAAAAGTAATTATTACTAAAACAGCTTTAAAAACATGGAGACCTTTTAGTCTATGTGTTTCCAAAGAGATTATGTAATTTATATGAAATTTGACTAAATGTGAGGGAATATAATACTGTCAAATATATCTATTTTAAGTAAGCATAAATCAGGCATGGGAACATGCCTTAAAAAGAACAGAACAGCTATACTCTGGGTAAAGGTATTTTGCTTAAGTATTTTCACATGGCATATCCATTAATCTAAAGTTATTATTGGATAAGCAACTGGAGTTTTCCATTACATTATGTTGTGGTCATCCTCTAGTTTCCAGTAATCACAAAACCACATGTATATCAATATACAGTACTATTTATTTAATATGCCTCTTATGCTTAATGCTTTAGAATAAAACTAAACAATTTATAAAGTGACTTCAAAAACTATTGAAATCAACAAATACTTTTATGTGTACAAAGTGCTACATTATAGTAGATGTGATTAGGCTCACACAGTTGAAGAAAAACTCCATATCTTCTTGAAGTTTACAATCTAACTAGAGGAAAAATAATTTATATTCCTAAATTCTTATCAGGACTGTCCTCAGAATTGCATAATAAATTATAATTTTTTCCTCATTGCAGGTTAAGGAAGAAACCAATAAGAATTGCCTTTTCTTCTCTGAAATGAGCTTGAGTCTTTGACTATGTGCAGAGCTAAAACTACCATGGGCCAGAAAGACCTTTGTCCCAGGGAACCAGCCTTGTTGGAGGTGGAAAGAAAAGAGCATGCTTCCTCCCTACAATGGTCCCACATTCATTGATTGCTTCTACCATCACCATGCTACCTAACATTTAATTCAATCCAATTCAATTAACGTTTATTAAAAACCTATTATGTGCCAAGCACAGTGCTAAGCACTGTAGATACAAAGGAAAAAAGCAAAAAAAAAGCAAAATGCAGTTCCTACCTTCAAGGAGCTTACAATCTAGTGGGGGAAAATAATATACAAAAGGAAGAGGTAAAGGGATTAGGAGGTACCGGGGTTACTTGGCACTGGTTCATGATATTCTGACTGAGTGGCACAATGTTCTGTAGAGCAGAAACCAAGCAGAGTCTCAGAAGTAGGGTTACCTGCAAAGTTCTGAGCCCTCTATAAAGGAAGGTTTGGGGTAGCCCTTATTGCTCCACCCGCTAGCACTCAAATCAAAGGGAGACAGGCAACTGAGCGAGTGCAAAACGTGTTGAGCATAAAAAAAACTGAGTTAATCTACTTAGTGATGAGATTCACCTTTACCTAAAGGAAGAATGATGTTCTATGAAGTCAAAATCAAGCAGAGCTTCTGATGGAAAATGGAAAGTTACATTATAACAAATACAGACCCTTGCCTGGCCCCAACCTGTGACTTGTCCACCATTGTATAGATCTGACTCCAGACACCTGGAATGGATTGCCCTTAATATTTGTCTGGACCTGCAGGCCAGAAACTTATAGGACACCCAGGATAAGTAGTGGTGGAAGTACATGCAAGTCTCTGTAGCTTCAAGCTTCTTCACATCCTCTGAATTTGTCCTAGATGCCAAAATTCCTAACTTTAGTTCCATCAAATTGAAAAAAAAAATGATCTGGAATTGAATAGGCATTAAACTATTCAAGCAAACTAGATGAGTTTAAGTATAAAATCTATCTTGCTCCATGTTAGCATAATTCTAGCCCTTGATTTCCAGATAATCACCTCAACTCAATGTCTCTCTCATTTTGCTGGAAGTTATATGGCCAAATATGTGCATGTTTCCCAGACATCTCTGACAAATAAATTATTTTATCTCAATGGATTTTATTTATTTTATTTTATTTCAACAGACCAGGTGGCTCATCTGCAAAGAAGATTTTAAAATGAGCCTGTTTCCTCTCATAAATTGACTAATATCTTTAGTGTTTCTAATTGCTGGATAACTGTAAGTGATCAAACTTTCCTTAGGTAACCTTTTCATGAATAACTGCATGTTTACCTACCACATACCTTTATAACCATAAACTCCTACTACTGTGATACTACTTTTTAACCAATACTAAATAATCAATAAATATGAGTTAACAATGTTTTCTGATTAAAATTGTCCTAAAATATGGTTAAATGGATCATTATTCTTCTCCCTTTAGAAGGTAATAATTCCAATCCCTTCCAGCTTTCTCATCCTGAGCCGTTCTTGCCCGTCTCCTATTTTAAATCCTCTGTTGCAGATCCATCCAGTGCTACGGATCATAGAATAACAGCACTGGTATCAAACTCAAATACAAATGGATCCCTGTGGCTGCATATTGACTTAAAAAAACACAAATTAAAATTGTCTGTTACATGGTATTTTAGTTAAGTTTGTAAACATTCCTTAATAAAATTTTATTCTGGTTCAGACAGCTCTTTACACTGGCAGGCAGCAAGTAATACCTGTGGTATTACAAGACCAGATATTTAGAATTGAAAGGGCTTTTTGTCTCGTGTCTCCTTTTTGTCTCATTTCTTTGCTAGTGGCGCCATGGGTCACCAGCAGCTCTACTGAAGCCATCCTCGAAAGTTTGGCGAGGGGTCTCAGTCTTGCCGCATCTGTTCGAACTGGCACAGCCTGATCCGCAAGTATGGACTGAACATGTGCCGCCAGAGCTTCCGGCAGTATGCCAAGGACATCGGCTTCATCAAGTTGGACTAAGTTATATTTATGGATCTCGCTTCAGTGATTATACTGACCATCAGTGACTACCATTTTACTGGACCCTGGACAACCTAAAGATCACTCGTGTTGTACATGCTATGCCAATTTGCATATGTAATTAAAAGTCATCCTCAGATATTAAAATTTAGTGTGAACTTATTAACCCATCAACAAATTATGTGAAAATACAAAAAAAGGCATTGAATCATATCTATCCCTAAATGTTTAATGCAGTAGAAACAAATGAAGCATAGAAAATGAATGTCAAAAAAAAAAAGAATTGAAAGGAACCTTAGAGGGCATTTGGTCTGATTCTGTCATTTTACAGATTTATTAAATATTGAGGCCAAGGGAGGCTAAGTAACTTACCCAAGGTCACACAAGTAGGTCTTTTTTCCATTGAAGACAACAACAATATGCCACTCAGGTTATCTCTAGACATCTATTGTTTTTTTAATTCTTTTTTTTTTTTTGCTATCCTGACTGAACTTGACAAACACAAACATGTCCATACACACACACACACACACACACACACAAGATTGTATCTGAAACTGTGAATCTCTAGTATAGCCAGTTTGATTCCTTATTTATAGTGTATACTAAATTCAGCATATTAGTTTCAAAGCTGATCATCGGCTTCTCTTTCTTTGAATGTTCCTTTCTTTTCCTATATGTGTGCACATATATATATATGTATATAAGAATTCAAATATATGCATATACAAATTCATTCTATATTACAAGTATATTTATATATATGTTCATAAATTTGCTTTTCTTTCCCTTCATTTTCTCCTTTTTCATTAAAATCATTATCAACCAAATAAAACAAAAACGACACATAAAAAATAAGCATACTCAGGTGAAACAAATTCACACAAATCTGAATATGCGTAGCTCATTCTGAACCTCTAATTCGTTGTCCCTCTGTCAGGAAATAGAACGTATGTTTTATTGTCGGTCCTCTAGCATTGAGGTTGACCATTGCATTGATCAAGGTTCTCTCCAAGATGCTTTTCCTTATAATGTTGTTTCCTGGTTCAGTTCACTTCATTCTATATAAATTCATAGAAGTTTTCCTCCTAGGTTTCTCTGAATTCCTCTCCTTCTTCATTTCTTTATTACACAATAATATTCCATCACATTGATGTACTATAATTTGCTGAATCATTCCCCAACTAATGGATATACATTTAGTTTTTATTCTTTGCTGTAACAAAAAGTGATAAATATTTCTGTGCATATGATTTATGGTTCCAAATTTTCCACAATAATAACCAATTTACAGCTTCACCAAAAAGCAATAGGTATAGCTCTTCCAAAAATTGTCACTGTCCTTTTTTCATCTCTATCAATCTGTTGGGTGTAAGATAAAACTTCAGAGTTGATTTAATTTGTATTTGTTATTATTGGTGATTCAGAGTATTTTTCCCCATGGGGTTGTTGATAGTTTGTTTTTTATCTTTAGAAAACTATCTGATTATATTCCTTGACCATTTTGCCATAGGAGAATGTCTCCTTTTCTTATACATTTGAATTAATTCCCTAATTATATTGGATACCCTTCTTTTACCAAAAAAATTAGACCAAGCATATGTTGGATGATGTGGCTTTGGGGCCCTATTTTTCTCCTCATGGCAACTCTTTTTTATTGGTTGAACTATGCAAGGAAATGGTGACAGTCCAATTCAATGTTTTTACTGTTGCTTATTTTCCATATTTCAGCATTAACAGCTTAGTATAACAGTCAAAATGGAGCTGTTATAATTGAACACAGTGTCATTTCATCTTTATCCTTACTTTTAATTTGTCATTTATTTTGAGCTAGGTGCTAGTCAATCAATAGTTTTGATTGAATACAAAGAGCTGATTCAGAAATGGTTGCTACATCTATAACCATTTGCTTATCTTTTGTTAAAACATAATCAGTTCTATCTCTTGTGATGTTATTAGGCATTCACAACATAGATCAATTTAGTTTCTCTTGAAGAAAGCATTCTGAATCCCCAATAGACAAAGGTCAAAGAATATCTACAGTTTTCAAAGAATTACAAACTATTAACAACCAGATAAAAGAAGTTCCCAACTGTTAATGACAAAAGATGGAAATAATCAGTGCTCTTAGGATAATTAAGTCTTCATTTTACAGATAAAGAAACTAAACATCAGAGAGTTTGTGACATTTTTTGTTAGTTGCCATATTAAGTGGGAGTTTTCAGTGCAATCTAGCTATATCTCCCCCCACTTAAATTTATGCATGTGGATTTTTTTTAAAAAACCAAGTATAAGATCAATGCATCAGAATTGTATTTATTCCTATTAAATTGCACCTCTTTTATTTGGGTCCAACATTCTATGTTGTTTTGATGATAGTATTTCACAGTAGATAAAGTACTGAACTTGGAGGGCAGGGAGTGAACAAGCTTTTCTTTTATGACTACTATATGACAAGTACTCTGCTATGTGCTTTATAAATATTATCTGATTTAATCCTCACAACTCTGTGAGGTAGGTGCAATCAAAATCCTCATTTTACATTTGAGGAAACTGAGGCAGAAAGAGCCTTAGTGACCTACCCAACTTAGGTGTTCCTGAATCCAGGTCCAACACTCCATCTATCTATCCACTGAGGCATCAAGCTGCTTCAAGGTAAGCATTATTGTACATTATTGGTAGAGCTATTAATCACCACAACCATTTTGGAACAATGTGGAATTAAGGAAATAGAGTGATAAAAAATCATACTCCTTTTCCCAGTGATTCCACTACTAGACATTTATTCCCTATGAGGTCATGATAAGAAGTAAAACCCCATATATCAAAATAAGTATAGCAGCACTTTTTGATTGAAACAAAGAACTGGAAATAAATAGAAGTCCATCAATTGGGAAATAGTTAAACAAATTATGGTACATGAATGTGATGGAATATTATTGTACTGTAAGAAACACAATCTGATGAATACAGAAAAGCACGGAAAGATATATAAATTGATGCAAAATGAAATAATTAGAATCATGAAAATTATGTACAACATCTACAGTAATATAAATGGGGGCGGACAACAAAAGTAAAATAATCAAAATGACAAATTACAGTAAACATGAGCTCAGAAAAAAGATATGAGAAGAAACCTTCCCTCATTCCATTACAGAGGGTAGGAGGGTAGAGTTATCTAGATAAGGAACATAATAATATAACGGTTGGTTTTTCTATAATTTTTTCTCTTCCTCTTTTTTTCTAAAAGTTAAAAAAACTTTTATGTAGAATGATTCTCTGGGTACAGTTACAAAGAAATAAAATAGAGAAATTTAGTTAATATAAAAACAAAAGATACTAATAAAATGTATTTAAATTGAGAATATATTGGCTACATTAAAATTAAATTATTGGAAAAAATAAATTAAAAAATATTCATCTTCCTAAAATTTGCTTTAATAGTATAATAGTATAGTTTTTAATAGTATTATATATGCATATTATATATACATATGCATATATATATAATTATACTAAATAGTATAGTATTATGTCTTCATAATTTGGAGGACCAGAATCTCTGAACTAAATTATGTAATTTATAAAAGTCATTTACCTTCTGAGTGACTCAGGAAATTCTTTAAGAATAAAAATGTTGGGACTTCTGGGAGCCAAGATAGTAGAGTATGCAATGAATCACTGTAACTCCCTCATATTCACCCCCAAACAACAATAAAATAGTGCCCTAAAACAAATCCTAGAACATCAGAACCAGAAAAAAGATGGGGTGAAACAACCGCACAGCCCAAAAAACTTGGAGGAGTTGTGGGAATGGTCCATCTCACTTGGGTGAAAGGGGAACATGGGCCTTAGGACAACATCAGTGTAGCACCTTGTAAACAGACAGGGCCTGCAGCCATTGTCACAAGAAGCCTGAGACAGTATCCTTTCCACTGTGGGAGCAGAGCTCAAATTGAAAAGAAAGGGAAAAGGCCAAAACAAGCAAACAAACAAAATAAGATGAGCAAAAAATAACAACAACAACAAAAGAATCTGACCAAAGAAAGTTATTATGGTGACAGGGAAGACCAAGACACAAACTCATAAGAGGACAACAATATCAAAACATTGTTGGGCAAACAATGGGCAAAACCCCAAAGAAAAATGGGAAGTAGTGTCAAGCCCAAAAAGAACTCATGGGAGAGTTCTTAATGGGAGTTCTCGTGGGAGGAGCTTAAACAACATGTAAAAAAAGGTAGAAGAAAAATTTGGAAAAGACATGAGAGTGATGCAAGAGAATTACAATAAAAAGAGTCAACAGCTTGGAAAAAGAAAGCAATTGCATAAAAAGTAGAATTGCCCAAATGGAAAAGGAGATACAAAAATCAACTGTGGAAAACAAATCCTTGAAGTGTATAATTGGTCAAATGGAAAAGAAAGTACAAAGAGCTGTTTCAGGAAAATAATGTTAGAATTGGGCAAGTGGACGTTAATGACTCTATGAGATATCAAGAATCAATCAAACAAATTCAAAAGAATAAAAGAATGGAAGAAAGTGTAAAATACCTTATGAGAAAAACAACTGACCTAGAAAACAGATATCAAATCATTGGACTATCTGAAAGCCATAATCAAAAGGAGGACCTAGACAACATCTTTTATGAAATTATCAATGAAAACTTCCCTGATGTCCTGGAACCAGAGGGCAAAATAGGCATTGAAAGAATCTACCAATTACCTCAAGAAAGAGATCCCAAAATAATAATTCCAAGGAATATTATGGACAAATTTCAGAATTATTAGGTCAAGGAAAAAATAATACAAGTGGCCAGAAAGAAATAATTCAAATCTTGGGGAGTCACAATCTGATAAGACAGGATTTGACAACTACAACATTAAAGAATCAGAGGTCATGAAACATGATATTCCAGAGGGCAAAGGAGTTAGAACTACTAACAAGAATCGTTTATCTGGAAATCATCAATGGAAAAAAAGTTCATTCAATGAAATTGAATAATTTTAAAATTTCATAAGGAGAAGACCAAAAGTAAACCAAATATTTCACCTGTAAAATCAAGACCCAAGAGAAGCATGAACAGGTAAAAATGGAGTAGAAAACATAATTGACTCAATAGAGTTAAACTGTTTACATTCCTATACAGAAAGATGATACTTTTAATTCTTAAAAAATTGTGTCACTTATAACATAGCTAGAAGGAATATACATAGAGGGTATGGGCATAAGGTGAATTCAAGGGAATGACATAAAAATAATTGAGGGATGAAAAAGAGTAGTATAGTGGGAGTAGAAAGAATGGAGAGGTAGAATGGGGTAAATTATTTCACATGAAGAGGTGCAGAGGACCTATTACGGTGTAGGGGAATGTGATAGAGTGGGTAATGAGCATTGGCTCAAAGAGAGAATAACATACACAAACAAGTGGATATAGAAATCTATCTTACCTGATAGGGAAGTAGGAGGGGAAGACATTAAGTAAAGGGGGAGAGGGTGAGGACTGACAGAAGAGAGGGCAGATCAGGTGATGTGGTAAACAGAAGAAAAACATTGGTAAGGTAGGAAAGGGTGAAAGGAGAGAGAGGGAAAACAGGTGGAAGAATGGGATGAAGGGAAATACACAGGTAGTAATCATAACTGTGAATGTGAATGGAATGAACCCTCTCATAAAACAGAAGTGGATAGCAGAGTGAATCAAAAACTAGAATCCTGCAATGTGTTGTTTATAAGAAACACACTTGAGGTAGAAAAACACACACATAGCAAAAGTAAGGGGCTAGAGCAGAATCTATTATGCATCAGCTGAAGTAAAAAAATAAAAAAAATAGGGGTAGCAATCCTAGTCTCAGAGAAAGCAAAAGCAAAAATAGACCTAATTAAAAGAGATAAGGAAGGAAACTACCTCTTGCAAAAAAGTACCACAGACAATGAAGCAATATTAATTCTAAACTTACATGCCCTACGTGGCATAACATCCAAATTCTTAAAGGAGAAATTAAGTGAGTTACAGGAAGAAATACACAGCAAAGCTATACTAGTATGGAAGCTCAATTGTCCCCTCTCAGAACTCTATAAATCCAACCAAAAAATAAACAAGAAAGAAATTAAGGAGGTGAATACAATATTAGAAAAATTAGATATTAGAGAAAACTGAATGGGAACAAAAAGCAATATACACCATAAGCAAATCTGGAGACCAAGGAATAGTCTACCTGTAAGATCTATGGAGAGGGGAAGATTCATGACCAAACAAGAGATAGAGGACTTTACAAAATGTAAAATAGATAATTTTGATTATATTAAATTAAAAAGCTTTTGTACAAACAAAATCAATGCAACCAAGATTAGAAGGAAAACAGAAAGCTGAAAAACAATCTTTACACAAGTGTCTGATAAAGGCCTCATTTCTCAAATATGAATATAAGTCATTCTCCAATTGAGAAATTGTCAAAGGATATGAACAGGCAGTTTTTAGATGAAGAAATCAAAGATATTATGAGCATATGAAGAAATGTTCTAAATTACTTTTGGTTAGAAAAATGCAAATTAAAACAACTCAGAGAGGCAACCTCACACCTTATCAGATTGGCTAAAATGACAAAAAAAAGGAAAATTATTAATGTTGGAGAGGATGTGGGAAAACTGGGACATCAATGCACTGTAGGTGGAGTTATGAACTGATCCAACCACTCTGGTGAGCAATTTGGAACTATGCCCAAAGGACAACCAAACTGTTCATACACTTTGATTCAGTAATACCACTACTAGGTTTTTATCCCAAAGAGATCATGAAAAATGGAAAAAGACCTACTTGTGCAAAAAATATTTACAGCAACCCTTTTCATGGTGGCAAAATATTAGAAATTAAGGGGATGCCCATTAATTGGGGAATAGCTGAACAAGCTATGGTATATGAATGGATAGGAATACTATTGTGCAATAAGAAATGATGAACAGGAAGATTCCAGAAAAACCTGGGAAGATTTCTACAAACTGATGCAGAGTAAAATGAGCAGAATGAGGAAAACATTGTACATAGTATCAGCAACATCAGCTATGAATGACTCAGCTCTTCTCAGCAACAGAATGATCCAAGACAAACAAGTAGACAGGACTCATGAAGGAAAATTCATATCCAGATAAAAAACTGATGAGCTCTGAATGCAGATAAAAGCATAATTTTTTTTCCACTTACTTTATTCTTTCTCTTGGTTTTTCTTCCTTTTTGATCTGTTTCTTCTTTCACAACTATGACTAATACAGAAATATGTTTTACACGATAGCACATATAAACTATGTCAAATTGCCTACCATTATCAGAAGAAGGAAGGGGAGAGAGGGAGGGAGAAAAATTTGGAACTCACAATTTTGTAAAAATGAATGCTAAAAATTTTCTTGACATGTAATAAGGGGAAAATAAAATACTATTTTTTAGAAAAAAAATAATTAAAATGTCAGTTTTCATTGGTGGAGGGAATTTCCTCAGCTAGTGTACCCTACAATAATGAAATCACTTGCCAGTTCTTACACACAGACACACAGACACAGACAAACACAGACACAGACACAGACACACACACACAGACACACACACACACACACAGACACACAGACACACAGACACACACACACACACACACACACCTCTTTTGTTCATTTGTTTTTGAGATTCAGAGCTGAAAGGACCCTAAAAACATCAAGTGAAAACTCAGGAAATAATTTCCACAGTACTCAGATTCTAACACTCTCCTATCACTGTACTGATTTCTTGTTCAATATCAATGCCACTTAGTACGGTTAGGTGGAATCCAAATGCAATAATTTCACCATTGTTACCAATATGAGAAGAAAGCAGTACAGAAATGCTAGCAAAGTCAGTTCATATCAGCTCTAGGTTTTGTCTTGATTACTGTTTTTTTTCCTTTTTCAGCCAAAAACAAAGTTAATTAGAACATCTGTCATATTGGGCAAACTCTTAAGGAATCTAAGCATTTATATCACTTATGTAAGCAGGCCAAATCTTAAGAATCTGAGCAGTGGCTAGATTTTAAGAATCTGAGTCTTTGGCTAGACTTTAAGAATCTGAGCACCTTAATAGAGACAAGATGGATCTTATACACAGAAAGACTTTGGGAGGGATCTAGGAGTGGCCAAGCAGTTTGGGGTGACTGGAGGAGGCTCTAAGGGAGATCTGGATAGGAGTGGCCTATAAGCTGGCGTGAAAAGAAATCTAGGGACCTGAACCAGGAGGCCAAGGGAGAATGGAGTCTAGATAGGATTAAGGGTGGGAAATGACTGGGCCATCTGAAGGTAATAGACAATGGAGGGCTAGGTAACAGAACTGGGAGATTGGGCATAAACAGGTGATAATGAAAGGCTGGTTGATAGGATTACAGCCTCAGGTAAATACTAGAGATTTGGCCATGTGGGAAAGTCCAGGGTTTTTCCTTTTTGGGGTCCAGATCTCATCCTCATCATTCCCCCCTCAAACAAATGGGACCCAAATTCTTTGGGGTAAGGGACAAAGGTCTTGGCTTCTGAAACTGCTTCCTGTTGGCAAGGGGCATAGAGCTGTCCCTGCCTTGACGGGGTCCCAAAGAGTAGGCTGACTAGAACAGATCACAGGCTGCAACCAGGAAACGATGGGGGGACATTCCCTGGTACCCACTGTTTGCTACCAACTGTAGGTGAATGGCCTATAGTCTGAAAGATACAAATCTGACAGAAAAGACTGATATGGGGAGAAGTGAAAGTATAAGAGTCCCACTAAAATAATTTACATTTGACCTCCAGGATTATCTGATCTATTTACTTTTTCTAAAGTAATACTTGCATTGATCTTTTACTGACCACTTGCTTTGATTATAGAAATTTACTATAAAAAGATAAAGCAGGGACTAGATTTAGGGCCCAAATATGACTGGATGAAAATATCCTTAGATCTGTTTGGATTCAGATAATTCACAGTTTTCCAACCATGCAATATCAAATCCACTTCATAGCCAGACTCAGGAATAGCCAGGTGGGTAACATTCCTTTTCAAAGGAACATAATGGGGAAACTGAGCCAGGAGGATCCCATCTTAGACTGAGGCTAAAAGTGTCCTCTCAGCTTTTCCTGATGCTGACTTCCCACCAGTATCACATTCTCTCTGAGTAGCTTGTGGCATTTGTCTCAGATGCTGGATTATTGATTATTGATGGATTATTATAATCCATCAGGCAACTCAAAATAAAATCCCATGAGCTTTTACCTCAAACAGCAAGTTTCACTAATCACAGTTTAGGAAAAACTTTTCCAGGATTTACATCTCAAATTTAAATTTATCCTGGTGTAAAAAGCTAATCATTAGAGATTATTTCTGTGTACTTATAAATTTTCAGCAAGACAAAACCTAAATAAGCTTTTTGGCAAGTTTATACATTAAAACAATAACCAACAATAGTCAAATTATTTTAGCAGTAACCAAATTATGATAAGTTGCTTGACATAACTGATACAAAAAGTTCACCAATTTGAAACTTGAAACAAACCCATTACCAATCTAGTGACTTCAATTTTGTTAAATGCATTTCCAAATTATTTTACATAAAGACGCAACATCTCATCATTAACAGTTAAAACTACAACTTTAAAAGAATGTGCTTACCCAAGTTCAGAGGCTAGCTTCTTTACCTTGAGCGGGACATGCTGAACCTGGGGGATGCTTCCAGGCAAAGGTTGCCCCAGGGCTCAAAGTCATTGCCAGTGGGGCCCATGCTGTAGAGGTGGGGGAGAGGGAGGAGGGTGAAACTCTCATCTCCTATGAGAAAGATTAATAGATACCCTCTTGACTCAAGGGAAGTGAATGGGAGAAGGGAGTGACCAGATAGTAAGGAGGTGTTTCAAAAGTCCTTAATGATTGATCAAAATCTTCCAGAATCTGTTAAGATGTTTTAGCTGTTCTAACTTTTCCCTGTAACCTCCATGAAGGAGGATTCAGGGGTATAGAGGGAAGGGAGTAAGTAAGCCTCAGGGAACCAAAAAGCACCTGCAGTTTTCCCAATTCCCTAGCACAGAGAGAACTGACAGAATTGGCATATGCTTCCAGATGGGGCATCTATCTTTGTCTTCCATGCTGCAGAAGGTGTACCCAGGTCCATGGCCTCGAACAAACTCAGTGGACAGAGATCCTGAGAGCATCAAGTGCCAAGTGAAAGATAGCTTCATAACTGTCTGCCTGAAAAGCACCTTCAAGACTTACTAAGTGCTTGGAGAGTAACCCCAACTGTAGGGCAAGAAGGTGGGGAGACTGGTGAAGAACTTGGGGTTAGGCAGCTTCTAGGCCACCAAAATGTTGAGGTTTAGGGGTACTGGAACCCCAAAATCATAAAACACAGCTTCTGCCTGAAAGAATTTGATCCAAGCCTTCTTTCAGCCAAAGACAAGATTTATTAGAACATCCATCACATTGGGCAGACTCTTAAGAAATCTAAGCATTTATATCACTAGTGTAAGTGGGCCAGATCTTAAGAATCTGAGCAGTAGATAGATTTTAAGAATCTGAGCCTTAGGCTAATTGTAAGAATCTGAGCCTTTTTTTTTTTAGGATGATCTTTCTAGCAGATCCCATGTCAAGTTCTCTATGGACTAATTTCTTCTTTAGTTCCTTTTTAATATCTTGGGAAAAAGATAACAGCAAGATAATAACAAACTGGCATTCATATAGCTATTTAAGTTAAATTTAAAAGTTAA
This sequence comes from Vombatus ursinus, assembly GCF_900497805.2. Taxonomy (NCBI): domain Eukaryota; kingdom Metazoa; phylum Chordata; class Mammalia; order Diprotodontia; family Vombatidae; genus Vombatus; species Vombatus ursinus. The sequence continues at coordinate 63,494 of NW_020944200.1, read as the reverse complement.
GTTAAGGAAAATACTTTGCATACATTATCTCATTTGACCCTCACTGCTGTTTTGTGAAGTGAGTCCTACAAATGTAACAGTATGTGCAATACGCAATTGAAACAAGGATATTGAGAGAGAAAGAGGGAAGAGAAAGAGAGAAGGAGGGAGGGAGTGAGGAGAGAGAGAGAGAGAGAGAGAGATGGACATTTAAAAAAAAAACTTCATTGAACAATGATAGTGAGATGATAGCTTTTGAAGTGGCAGTGGGTAGTAAGAAACAGATTGATCTTTCTAGCCTTTCCAGTCAATTGTTGTTTGTCCTTCATTCTGGAAGAGGGCCAATGATATTAGGAAGGTAATGTCATGACTTGCAAGTTAATTGTATTTAAGTGAGGCAGGGCTGTGCAAAGTCACCAGCCTCACTCTCTCCTCTGGAGCCACTTGGGTCCAGAGGTAAGATATAGATCAAGGTGACTGGAGATGGCCCTAGATGCATTGGGAGACCAAGGCAACTCCCATTCAGTGATTAAGGCTAGGTAAGAAATGAGCCAAAGAATGACCTCTTTTACCTAGCCAAAAATAATCATCTGGGAGGGGAAGACCCTCAGAGTTTCTGACCAGAACAAAAACAATTGCTATTTACATTCACTCTGAGCTATTAGAACCCAAACAATGACCAAGTAAGGCTTGAGTTGGGACCTATTGTTGGCCAATCAATGAAAGCTAGAATGATTTGGGTTTAAGGCATGATCCTTGAAAAAGAAATCTAGTCCATCCAAATATCTTGCAAGGCTTCAGAGATCAAAATTTATATTCCTTTGGGCAGAGCACTCTTGAGCAAAGGTATGATTCTCTATGTGAACAGAGGGAGAGGAGGGAAGGAAGGAAGGAAGGAAGGAAGGAAGGAAGGAAGGAAGGAAGGAAGGAAGGAAGGAAGGAAGGAAGGAAGGAAACAAAAGTGATCAGACTTTACCAGAGGCAGTTTTCTCACTTCTAGAGGGAGTTCTAAGGGGAAAAGGAGATACAGGATAATTACCTTGGAATCTGTAATGGGTTTGGGATTGGGGAGAGCATTTCATCAACATAGGCTCTGTCTCAATATTTCTTGTGACAGATTGTCCCAAACAGCTCTGCTGTTTGATTGTTTTGATGCAGCTGCTTTTGCTTTTCTTCCGTTCTCCAAGCTCCACTAGGTTTCTCACAGCTTCCTTTTCTGCACAGTTTACCTTCGACATATCACTTCAGGAGCCTGGTTCCTCTTTCAGCCTGTCTTCCACCTGGACTGACCAAATTGACTTTTAAAGAGTACTGGGCCTGGGGAGTGGGGGTGGGGAGATGACCAATAATTGTTCATTCTATGGTATTGGTCTCTTTCAAATTCACTCAAGGGACTTCTTCAAACCTGACAAAGGGATCATTTGTATGGCCAAATTTTAACAGTTAAATATGTTATTTTAGGTTCCTTTTCTGTGACTAGGTTCTGGGTTTTCAAGGACCAATTTCTTTACACGGTTAAGGTAAGGAGATGGAAGGAATGATCATGGGAAATTGAGACAAAAGGTAGTTCGCTAAAAACAGGTTTCACTGAGCACAGTAGAAGAAGCTAGTAGAGGGCTGGGCAAAAGGTCAATAAGGAGGATGTTAGTTAGTGGCATATGTTAGTGAGTGGGGAACAGGAAAAATAGGCAGTCTTAAACAGACTGTATTGCTGAAAGGAGTTGTATGGCTAATAAACTCCTAAATTTTCAGTTGGAATGTGGGAGAATGTTAAAATGGCTGGAGGTTGGTGTGACTGAGCCATCAGAAGAAGAATGTAAGTCTATGGTGTATTCAGCCTAAGTTATAGGAACTCTTTTCAGTCTTTTCAGTAAGTGAATTTTCTGATGTTTACAGCATAAGTCTCCAGCTCTGTAGCTCCTTGAAAATGGTTGGTAGTGAGTCATCTCAATATGTCATGCTTGTCTATGTAAGCATCTAAGTCTATGTCTTTGCAAGTCTCTTCTTCTCTAAAATGACATGTTTATGGCTATAGTTTTCATCCAAATTATCTAGATATTTAGTTCAACACAGTTCTTTAATTTCTTCTGCTCTATAAGTTTCTGCTACTTTCACTCTGGCCATAAACCTACTCATCTCCCCAATTTAAAAAAAAATCTTGTCTTCTCTTGACTATACTATTCCTTCAAGTTACTATTATCCTAAAGTTCTCTATTCCTTCACTGATAAACTTCTATAGTCATTTACACTTGTTACCTCTACTGCCTCACCTCCCATTCAATATGCAACTCCATGCAGTCTGGCATGTGTCCCTATCAGACTCAACAACTATTTCCATAAAGTGAATAGGCCTTGTTTTCTCCTATTCTAATGGTATTTATTCATTCCTCATCTTCAAATTCCCAGTAGCATTTGGTACTGCTGACCGATCCCTTCTATTTGGAGTCACTCACACTCATAATCAGATAAGTATGACACAAAATTGATTAAAATGGAGGCAAGCAAAGTTCTTCAGGAAAAGTTGAGGAAAGAGGGAACACTTTCAACTTAGGGGAACAGAGAAGGCTTTACAGTTGAGATGTCACTTGATTTGAGCACTGAAAGATGAGGAAGATTCTGGAAAGTTCAAGTGAGGGAGGAGTGCCATTCAGGCACAGGTGATAGCTTATATGTTGCAAAGAGGCAATAGTCAAAATGTAGTGCAGTATTGTTAGAAAAACAGAGTATGGAAGGAAGTCATGTGAAATAGTAATAGCTAGTATTTATAAAGTATCATAAGGTTTGGAAAGTATTTTAGAAATATATCGTTTTTCCTTCACAACAACCATCGGAGGGAGGTACTATTATCCTTCCAATTTTACAGATAGGGAAACTGAGACAAACAAAGGTTAAGTGGTTCTCCCAAACTCTGACAGATAGTATATATCTGAGTGAAGATTTGAAATCAGGTCTTCCAGACTCAAGGTCCATTGCTTTATTCATTGTGCCACCTAGATGTCTTATTTAGAGAGATAGACTGCAGCCAGAATCGTCTTTCACAGGACTTACCACATTGTTCTCTTGTTCAAAAGCCTTTATTGGCTACCTATTGCTTAGATAGTAAAGTACAAACTTCTTAACTTGGTATTCAAACCCCATAATAATCTGGCTATAACCTACCTTTGTACTCCTTCTCTAATTCTTCCCCATTGCACTTTCTGTCTTTCATTTCTGTAATGATTGCTTCTCAGTTTTTAGTCTATCAAAATAATTTACTTCATTCAAGGAGCAGTTTGATATCACCTAGGATTAAGGAATTATAATATAGCATTTAGATCTGCAAGGAGCCTTGGCTATCATTTATTCATACTTCCCTATTTTACAAATGAAGCAAACTGAGATGCAGAGATGTGGCTTGCTCATGGTCACACAGTTACCAATTAGTAAACCCAGGACAGCCTGTCTCTAAGTACTAGACTCTTTGCACTACATAAAAGGGCTATTAAGATTTTTGTTGTTGTGGGGGGGGGAGGGTGGAGCCAAGATAGCAGAGTAAAAGCAGTGACTTGCTTGAGCTCTCCCCCAAACTGTCCAAATATAAAATGACTCTAAACAAATTCTAAAGCAGCAGAACCCACAAAAAGACAGAGTGAAACAAATTTCCAGCCCAAGACAACCCGGGTGGTTGATTAGAAAGGTCTAACATACCTGGCTTAGAGAGAAACATGGTTCAGCATGGGTCATACAGGCAAAGACCAAGCCTCAGCAAACCTGGAGCAGGTCTCAGGGGACTGAATCATGGGCAGTTGTGGTGGTTTCCGGACTTCTCAACCCACAAAGGTCAAAGAGAACTTAGAAGGTCAGTAGAAAAAGTCTGTGACTGTGGTGAGAGAGAAGCTATGTCCCAGCCCCAGTCCTGGCCCAGCCCCAGGATGGTGGCTACTTCCTGAGCTTCCGGGCCCACAGACTGAAGGGGAATCGATTGGGTGATCAGAGGGGGATTGCAGGGATCTCTTTGCTGGTGCTGAGGCAGGATTCTCTTGCTTTGCCTGTGGTTGGATCTGGGTCACAGTTCTGGGTGGCAGTCCTGGGGCAAGGAGGAGTGCTAGTTCCAAGGCATAAAAGAGTGCTTGTGGTCACTCATAGACCAGAGCACAGGCCAGGAAAGGAGTAAACACCTCACCCTTGATTGTACCATGCTGGGAAGAATTGAAAATTTACAGGTCCCTAGAAGTATCTTTGAAAACAGCTGCACAAAACCCCTAAAGCATGGGACAGTACATTCTCCACACTGGAAGCAGACCCCTATCTTAACAAAGAGTTTATAACTCAAGTAATTGACTGGGATCATGAGCAAGCAGCACAAAAAGAGTCAGACCATAGAATCTTTCTTTGGTGACAAATAAGATCAAACATAGAACCAGAAGAAGACAACAAAGTCAAAGCTCCTACATCCACAGCCTCCAAGAAAAATATGAATTGGTCCCAGGCCATAGAAGAGCTCAAAAAGGATTTTGAGAAACAAGTAAGAGAAGTAGAGGAAAAACTGGGAAGACAAATGAGAATGATGCAAGAAACATCAAAAACAAGTCAACAGCTTGCTAAAGGAGACCCAAAAAAATGATGAAGGAAATAATACCTTGAAAAATAGCCTAACCCGAATGGCAAAACAGGTCCAAAAAGCCAATGAGGAGAAGAATGTCTTCAAAAGCAGAATTGGCCAATGGAAAAGGAAGTCCAAAAGCTCACTGAAGAAAATACTTCCTTAAAAATTAGAATGGAACAATTGAAAGCTAGTGACTTAATGAGAAATCAAAATATTGTAAAACGAAACCAAAAGAATAAAAAATAAGAAATCTGTGTGAAACATCTCAATGGAAAAACAACTGACCTGGAAAATACATGCAGGAGAGATAATTTAAAAATTATTGGACTATCTGAAAGCCATGATCAAGAAAAGAGCATAAACATCATCTTTCAAGAAATTATCCTAGGAAACTACCTTGATATTTTAGAACCAGAGGGTAAAATAGAAATTGAAAGAATCCATCAATCACCTCCTGAAAGAGATCCCCAAAGGAAAACTCCTCAGAATATTGTAGTCAAAACCCAGAGTTCCCAGGTCAAGGAGAAAATATTGCTAGCAGTCAGAAAGAAAGAATTCAAGTGTTGTGGAAATACAATCAGGATAACACAAGATTTAGCAGCTTCTTCATTAAGGGACTGCAGGGCTTAGAATATAATATTCCAGAGGTCACGGGAGCTAGTATTACAACCAAGAATCACCTACCCAGCAAAACTGAGTATAATCCTTCAATGGAAAAAAATTGATATTCAGCGAAATAGAGGACTTTCAAGCATTCTTGATGAAAAGACCAGAGCTGAATGGAAAATTTGACTTTCAAATACAAGACTCAAGAGAAATAAGAAGAGGTAAACAGAAAGAGAAATCATAAGGGACTTAATAAGGTTGAACTGTTTACATTCCTGCTTGGAAAGATGATATTTTTAACTCATGAGACCTTTGTCAGTATTAGGTAGTTGGAGGGGAAAATTATAGTAGATAGATAGATAGAGGGCACAGGGTGAGTTGAAGATGAAGGGGTGATATCTGGAGATTAAAATTAAGGGGTGAGAGAGAATTATACTGGGAAAAGGTGAAAACGAGAGGTAGAATGGGGTAAATTATCTCACATAAAACAGACAAGAAAAGGCTTTTACAGTGGAGGGGAAATGGGGGAAGGTGAGAGGGAATGAGTGAATCTTATTCTCATCAGATTTGACTTAAGGAGGTAATAACATACACATTCAATTGGGTATGGAAATCTATCTTACCCTACAGGAAAATAGGGGGGAAGGGGAAAAGAGAGCAGGGGGATGATAGAGGGGAGGGCAGATTGGGGGAGGGAGCAATCAGAAGCAGGGACAAGTAGGGACAAGGTCAAGAGAGAATAGAATAAATGGGAGGGGCAGGATAGAATTAGGGGAAATATACTTAGTTTTTCACAACATGACCACTATGGAAGTGTTTTGTATGACTACACATCTATAACCTGTATTGAGTTGCTTGCCTTCTCAATGGCAGTGGTTGGAGAGGGAGGAAGGAAGGAAGAAAATTTGGAATCCAAAATTTTAAGAAAAAATGTTAAAAAACTGTTTTCACTTGCAAAAAATTCTTGTTTCTAACTCCACTATATTTCTCCCATTTAGCCTTTTCCTTATTCATAGGGTCACCAACCTCTCTCCAAACTTTATCACCTGTTGCCTAGACTATTGCAAAAATCTCCTAATTGATCTCTGTGCCTTAAGTCTCTCCCCACTCCAACCCATGCACCATGTATCTGCCAAAGTCCTATTTACAAAGTACAGCTCTCACCATGTCACTCTCTCGTTGCAATTCCAACATCTTCCTGTTCCCTTTGGGATCAAATATAAATTCCTGTTTGCCATTTCTTTTTAAAAATAGATATATTTTGTTTAAAGATATTTATTCATTTTGAAGTTAAATATAAAAAGACAAAAAAAGAGAGAACATTTCCATGTACACAGCACAACATAAAAAGAGGATTCAACATAAAACCATTAATTTCTATTTCATAGTGGTTTAGTTTTTTGAAAAACTATGTAATAAATACTAACCATTGTTTTCAAAGCTAAAAAAAAGTTTTTTGTTTTTGATTTATGGATGCATTTTCTTTTCATTTGGATCTGTAACTTCATCAGTGTTTGAAACTTCCAGTCTAGAAAGTCCATCTACCATCTGTAACTTAGGTCTTAGAGAGTTACTTAGGACATTGAGAAATTATATACCAGAGATGAGACTTATATCCTGGCCTTCCCGACTGTAAGACTATGCTACCTCCCATTATTAAAATTAATGAGATACCATACATAAATGGACAAAGTCCTCAAAGGACTTTGAGGTCTTTAGAGAGGGGAGAAAAAGGCACGTATTTGTTATTCACTCACAAATGTAATCATCCTCTATTACATCACTTCATGAATCTTTCATGGCCCAGTTTTTTCTCATTTAGATTAGCAACACAAATTTAAATTTCTTTATAAGGTCAGTCTAAACTGGAAATAATGAACATGCTTTTCCCCATTTCTCATTTTTCTGCCAAATATACCAAACATTTCATAAACATTTACTCCTCAATGTTTCCCACAGTCCAATGAAAAGTAGAATAGCTTCTTACTCTGTGTGTGTGTGTACGTGTGTGTGTATGTGTGTGTGTGTGTTAAAAACCTGGCAGAGTCATTCTTCTACACTCTTCAAGTAAAAATTGTGTACTGAAAAGTGATGAGAAATGGACAGTGATGGGAAATAACCCAAGGACAAAAGCAGAAGAGGACCACAATATCAGTATTACAAAAGACATAAAATAGTTTGTTCGCAATGAAGATTGGGGTAATTCAATCATCTTTCAGAAGACTATCCAGCCAGAAGGTGATAGAAATAAGTTATAAGACAAAGTGTTCAAAACAAAGGCGGGAATTACTTTGTCAGTCTAAAAAGCAGTCTAAAAAATTCATTGCCAGCAATGAATCTCCATTTTCATTTCAATATTGGTCTGAATTAAAGCATTGTAGAAATATTTTGCATGTGACTAGTCTGAGTTTTTCATTCCCAGAAACTCTTCTATCTATGCCATACATAAACATGGATCATTTCATCACACAAAGGTGCTATCTGCCACTTCTCATCCCTAACAACTGATATCCTAAGAAACAATATGGAGCATGAGGCAACAATCATAATTCTAATACATACATCATAGTACTGAGCCATCATTTTGATTTTATGATTATCAAGTAAGCTACTTTGTATGCACTTATTGGACTCCTTTTCTTTAAGTGAATTTGGAGCTCTGACCCATAAAACATTTTATAGGGCATATTAATCACAATCCCTTACCCCTGCTACAGTTTGACATCACTGAGAAATCAATACATCTAATTCTGACTTTAGTTCAATGCTTTGTGCCTTGTTGATGCTCAAACATGCTAAATCATCACTAGTTTTTGCTAGTAGTCAGAAATCAACTACCAGTTAGAATGTGTTTTTATGAATATGTGATGGAAGAGGAAGTTTCTCAACATTAAAATGTCTAGTATAAGTGAAACCAGCCTATTTTCTCAGTTTCTATAGAAAAATTAACAAATTTGGGGGTTGAAGTGAGAAAGGAATGTGAAATGTCTTAAGGCCTGCCCTCAAGAAAGAGAGTTAGAGATGGGAGGGACTCAGAGGCTGTCTACTCAGGTCTTCTAACTTCAGAGCCACTGTTTTTTCTATTACTCTACCCTGCCTTCCAGAGTTATCCTGTCTACTCCCTCCATTCACTAAAGAGGTTGGGGACTATGGCTATGGAATATATATATAGTCAGACACTATTGAAATATTAGTTAACATTGCTAAACTGCTTCCCCCTCTTTCCTTTTTAAACTTTGACTGGGTTATAGAGAAGGGATATATTTGAAAATGAATGGCATGTAAGACAAAAGGTAACAATAAAAATAAGATTTAAAAAAAGAAGACATTTCTGTATACCTCCAGTGACAAATTAAGATTAATGGGCATAAATTACCAACACACATTAACTCACTATCTAGAAGAATGTTCTAACGATTAGAGTGGCACTAAAATGGAATGGGTATATTTATGGGGAGAAAATAGAAAATCATTTCATTAGTTTTATAGTGAGATATATACATAATGCAGGTCTGTTTGGTGAGCCATCCACACTGTGTAGGAGCCTCATACATCTTAACTAGATACATGGAGACCCACTTTGTCTCTAAACTAGTTCACTTACTCCAACCTATTCTGAGTACAGGTTCCCATAGAAAGACCATCGGAATGAGTTAAATAAAACAGTTCCTCCTTCAAGAAGTTTATATTTTTTTAATTTTTCTATATCTAAGCTGGACATTTGAGTGAAGACAAGTTTAGTCTAATCTGCCTATGTCAGCATATGGCTTCGAAGTGTGGTGTCAGATTATATTTGCATTTAGCATTTTTAAGCTAAGGTTTTTTCAGGTTCTCACTTTGAGTGAGGCAACTTCCATTCAGTGAATGGGCCTCTTTTTAGAAGTGAGTCAACAGATGGCCCTTTTATTAAAAAATTTAAAAGAAAATCGAACTGGGCTAGTGACCTTGCACAGCCTCACTCAAATCAAAGTCAATTGCAAGTCACGTCATCATCTCCCTGATGTCATGGCCCTCTTTCAGAATGATAAACAAAACCTGTGAGTAGTCCAAGCTGCCTGAATGGGGACCCAGATGGCCAGTTCCAGTTGGGTAACTCAGCTTATCCTCCCCTCGCCTCCTGTCTTCCCTGCCCAAAAGAAGGTAAATTTTGATGGCCAAAAACTGCCTAGTTCACTTGGAGTTTACTGCCTAGATCTCTCTCTCTCTCTCTCTCTCTCTCTCTCTCTCTCTCTCTCTCTCCCCCTCTCAAACACCAAGTCTTAAACCAAATTCACTCTGGAGCTGATAGATTGTAGAACAATAGGTCCCTGCCCAAGCACCACTTAATGATTGTTTTTTGGGGCCTCCTGACTCAGAGTGTATGTAAATAGTAACTGTTTCTCTTTTGGCCTGCAGCCCTGAGAAGCTGATGTCTTCCTCTACCAGTTTGCTCTTATTTTTTTTTTTTCAATTAAAGGGGACATCCCTTGACTCACTTCTTAAAGTCACTGAATGGGCATTGCCTCTTTCAAAGTGAGAACCTGAAAAGACCTTAGCTTAAAAGGGCCAGGGTCTCCCATTGCATCCTGAGCCTTCTCCAGTCAATGATGAATGTCCAGGCCACTGGACACAGATAGCTCTGAAGGAGAAAGTGAGGCTGGTGACCTTTCACAACCCTCCCTCGCTCAAATCAAAGTCAATTGCAAGTCATGTTATCATCTGCCTGATGTCATGGTCCTCTTCAAGAACGAAGGACAAACACATAATATTTTGTAATAAACAATAGATCAGCAGTGATTCTCCCAGTTAAACTGGGCCTACTATGTGCCAGGCATTGTCCTGAGCCATTTACAGATATTATTTCATTTTATCCTCATAGCAACCCTGGGAGGTAGGTGCTATTGCTATCCTCACTTTACAGATGAGGAGACTGAGACAGACATAGGTTAAGTGACTTGCACAAGGTCACACAGCTAGTAAGTGTCCAAGGCCAAATTTTAACTCAGATCTTCCTGACTCTTATGATCCTTCCACAAGATAACATTATATATTATTTAGATAATAAAGGGAATGCCTTGAATGATACAGTTTATCTGAGTAGATAAAGTATTTAAAAGTTCTTTGTAACCATATAGCATTAAATAAAGCAGTATGGTTAAAGAGGAAAGAGCAATGGGTGGGTACAAAGCCAAGAACCTAGGTTTTAAGTCCTGACTCAGTAGTTCGCTATCTGCATGATGTTAAGCCACTTTTCATCACTGGGCTTCAACTTCCTCATCTGTAAAATGAAGAGGTTGTACAGTGATGTTGGATGTTTCAGCCATAAGACTATGACTACAAATAGCTCCTGACCTCTGGCACTTCAGGCCTAAGTGTGGTTTTGAAAGCCTGTAAATAACAATAAATCTGAGGCTTGTGCCCCTGTCCTGGCTTTTTCCTGGGACCATCAGGATCTAGTTCATTTTGCTTCCCTACAAAAGGCTCCTAACCTTCTTGTAAACACGCAGCCTACAAAAGCATTAAACATAAGACTGATTTTTATCTGTGGGAGAAATGATCAAAGTTAAGGACTTGTATCTGAACCCAAAGCAAATCAAAAAGTCTTTCTGATAGGGTGTCTTCCTACCCAGAGGTTTAGATCACAGTCTACAGAATTACTTAATGAAATCTTAGCATTACATCAGGAATTGTGGATTCAAATATTAACATGGTGTCCAGTTATGATCTCCTCTGACCCTCTGATGGATCTACATGGCTTTAGAGGTAAGCAACATCTCCTAAGCACTGTTTCACGCCCAGTCTCACTATTCTCAACATGACTCTCCATCTACTACCTAGTGTCCCATCCCTCTCACAATTAGTTTCCCCAAGTCACTCTCTTTCTTTCTGTTTACCAACTCAGAAACTCTTTCTTCCCTTGTGTTATTCTGAATGGAGGTACACACCCTACAGGTACATGCCCACTATATTAACTTTTATTACCCAGGATTCAAGAAGTAATTGATAAGTACACCCTCTATTCTGTGGTATGTACACCCGGATTGATCCCTTTTGTGCTTTCCCTTCTTTTTATTATATATTTGAGTGTACTGTGTGTTTGTATGTACATGTGTGTATAGAGAAACAAGCATATGTTACCTTCTTTCAGCTATAAGACTAGGACTATGAAAAGCTTCTGACTTCTGACACTTCAGGAGTAGGTAGAATTTACTTGTCTGCATCTAAATGAAATTCTATATTTGTCTTACTTGCCCTCTCTTTAAGTCCAAGAAAACTTTTCTGGACTGTAGTTACATATTTGTAAAATAAGGGAGCTGACCTTAGAAATCACTTTCATCATGCCCCAACCCATTCCAGTGATTCTGAACCCCTAGTTGCCTTTGTTTAAACCCTGTTCTGTATTCTCTACTGACCATTCTCTTATTTCTATCCCCATCAACCAAATTCCTCCAACCTCCAATTCTTAAGCTATCTAACCCTCTCTGGAATGCCTGCTTCATAGGTAAACAAACTGGATTTCATCTAAAGCTTTTGCATTTTCATTCCCTCTATTTTCTTTATTCACTGAGAACCAGCTCCCACCTAATGACAGTTTCCCTGGCTGCCCTTTACAGTACTGATGGCCCTTTCACTCATACCTTCCCCTTCCCATTGGTCATAGTGGAGGAGCTAGAGTACTCTTTGCACCCCATCGCCATTTCCAAGTTCTTCCTCTATCACCATTACTCAGTAATCTCTTTTTTTTCTTTGAGGTTCATTCAATACATAATATTCATCCGATCAGGATTCTGTCAGTTATTGTCAAAGGACCTCCAGTACTTCCCCAATGAGTTCAGTGCCTGATTCACAGTCTTTCACTCCTCCCCAGCTCTTGGCTTCATACTAGGGAAATTCAACATACATATTTATACTCCAACAAATACTTTAGCTCCCCCCCAATTACTTAACCTGCTGATTTCCCATGACCTACTCCTCCACCTTAACATAGCTGCACAGAAATGCTCATGCCTTTGATCTTGCCATCATGCTCAAGTGTTATACTCCCTTGTCCATGAACTCTGAAATTCCCTTATCAGATCATAATCTGCTGTCATTCCACCTTTCCTCTGCCTTGCAACTACAAATCCAATTTTTCATTCTCGCTGCAATTTCCAACCTCTCTATACCTTAGCTCTTTCCCAGTCCATCACCCTGCAGTAACTACACTCTCCCTTTCTCCATTGGTGAACCAGTCCAACTTTATACTGTCCTCTTCTTTCAAGTCCCTTGCTCCTTTTTCCTGTTGAAGATCTTGATCTACCAAAACCCAGCTTTGGATTTCTCTCACTGTCCACTGCCATTGCTCCTATTTACTTGCTACTGAATGAAGCTGAATAAAGTCATGAAACCATGCTGACTATGGTTATACTACAAATATACATTATATAATCTCAATAGGGCCCTCACTAAAGTAAGGTAATCCTTTTATATCCCTCTAATAGAGTCATTATCTCATTTACAACAATGGCTTTTCCAAACCTTTTTATCCCTCTTCAAACCTTCCAAAATATATCCCTGCCTTAAACAGAGAGCCATGCCTCATTTCATTGAAAATATTGAGGTCATTCACCAAGAGCTCCCTATTTTTATTCCTTATCTCACATCACTCAGATGCCTTCTGCTACTATCTGCTTCTTTATCCTTGTTTCACATAAAGAAGCGGCCTTTCTCCTCACCAAGAATAAGGCATCTATATGTATAAGCTAGTCTACTCTATCCTGTTTCAGAAGTTTGCCCTCTTACTCTTCCTTACTCCCTTATTAATCCTCAATTACTCACTGTTTATTGGTTGCTTCCCTACTGCCTGCAAAAATGCCCATATCTTTCCCTATCCTCAAAAAAAAATCTTCACTTGATTTGTACATTCTCTCCAGCTATTGTCCCATATATCTCCTCTCCTTTATGGCTAAACTCTTCAAGAAGGCTATCTACAATAGGAGCCTCCACTTTCTTTCCCCTCAATCTCTTCTTAACTCTTTTTAGTTTGGTGTCCAACCTTATCATTCAACTAAAACTGTTCTCTCCAAAGTTACCAATGATCTAATTGTCAAATCTAATGTTTTTTTTTCCATCCTTCTTTACCTCCCTGCAGCCTTTGACACTGCCAATCACTCTCTTCTCCTTGATACTGTCTTCTTTCTAGATATTCACGATGCTATCTCTCCTGGTTCTCTTCCTAATTGTCTAACCACTGAGTTTCTTTTGCTATCTCTTCATCCAAATAATGCCCACTAACAGCAAGGGTCTCCCAATTCTCTGCCTCAGTTCCCCTTCTCTCCTTCCTTTGTTCTCTTTCATTTGGTGATCTCATCAGCTAGCATGGTTTCAATTATTTTTTTTGTCTATTTGTCTAGCTTTAATCTCTCTTCTGACCTTCAGTCTCACATTTCCAATTGCCTATTTTACATCTTGATTTAGATGTCATATAGACATCACAAACTCAACATGCCCAAAACTGAACTCATTATCTCTCCCCAATCCTGCCCCTCTTACTAACTTCCCTCTCACTGTCAAAGGTATCATCATCACCCCAGTCTCACAAGCTCCTAACCTAGGTGTCAGCTTCAATTTTTCTCTCTTGACCTGCTGTATCTAATAAGTTGGCAAGTTTTGCTGTTTCTCCCTTCATAAAACTTGTTGTATATTTCCCCTTCTCTTCTCTGACAATTCAACTATCCTAATTCAGGCCCTCATTACCTCACATTTGCATCATTTAAATAGATTCCAGGTTTTATTTCACAGCATGACTTACATGAAAATGTGTTTTGCATGACTACACATGTATAACCTATGTCAAATTGCTTTCCTTTTCAATGGGGGTAAAGGGAGAAGGAAAGAATCTGGAACTCAAAATTTGAAAAAAGAATGTTAAAATTGCTTTTAGATTGCCAAGATGGCAGAGAGAAGCCAGAGTTGTCTGAGCTCTCCCTAGTTTCCCTCAGAAACAACATTAAATCAAGCCTCTAAACAGATTCTGGAATGACAGAACCTACAAAAAGATGGAGCTAAACAATTTTCCTGCTTAATATAACTTAAAAAGGACTTCAGGAAAAGTCTGTCTCATTTGGATAAAAGGGGAACATAGCCCAGCACAAATAGTGTCAAGTAAAGTCAGTGGGAAGCTTTTAGTCACAGCACAGAGCAACAACTGAGGCCCTGGCTAAGCAGGCCAGATGTGAAGCTTTCAGCTTCAGTGCAGAAGGCAAATTGCCAGCCCCAGAAACCAGGCAACAACAGGCATAAGTAGGCCAGGCCACCCCAGTGCATTGAGCAAGCAGCCAAGACCTGAAGCCCCAGTGCACAGAATCAGTGACCAGGCCCCTGACACAAAACACAAGAATCTTTGGATGATGCCCCCAGTGCCCAAGGAGCAGAGCTGAACTTCAAAAGTCATGAAATAAGCAAAAATACGAACAAGAAGCAAAAAAGAACCTTGACCATAGAGAACTTGTTTGGTGACAGGAAAGATCAAAACACAAACTCAGAAGAAGTCATAATGCCTACGTGTGAAACCTCAATAGGGAATATGAATTGGTCTGAAACCCAAAAAGCCTTCTTAGAAAAGCTCAAAAAGCATTTTAAAAGTCAAATATGAGAGACAGAAGAAAAATTGAGAAAATAAATGAGAGGTGTGCAAGATAGAGTCAACAGCTTGGAAAAGGAAGGACAGAAATTGACTGAAGAAAACAATTCCTTAAAAAATACAATTGGCCAAATGGGAAAAAAAAAATCCACTGAAGAAAACAACTCCTAAAAGAGTAGAATTGGCCAAATGGAAAAGGAGGTACAAAAGGTGAGTGAATAAAATAATTCCTTAAAAAGTAAAATTGGGCAAATAGAAGCTAATGACTCTGTGAGACATCAATAATAAGTCAAAGAAAATTAAAAGAATGAAAAACTAGAAGAAAATATAAAATACCTCATTGGAAAAACAACTGACCTGGAAAATAGATCCAGGAGGGATAATTTAAGAATTATTGGACTACCCAAAAGCCATGATCAAAAAAAGAGCTTGGAGAGTATCTTTCAAGAAACTATCAAAGAAAACTCCCCTGATAACCAGAGGAATAACCAGAGAACCAGAGGATAATATAGTCATTGAAAGAATCCACCAAAATCACTGGTAATGTTCTCTGTTCCCACATATGAAGTGGCTCAATGAGAGCACAGATTCTGGACTCCGGACCTCGACCCAGCTCATGTGGAGGCTGCTCTCTGCCACAGGCCTGGCCCAATTATCAAGCTTCTGAAATCTCTATATTGACAATAAAAGATAATTCTAAACATGGTACATTTTATTAATGAAGAAAAAATGCTGAATGGGATTCCACTACCTTTAAAGACAGGAGACAGTTGCCTTTGGGGTCTTTGAAAGCAAATTAAGAGTGGAATATGAACCATTGGGTGCATGTTCAGATGTGTCTGGAAAAAAACTGTTTTAAATCAAGCTGTTTTACAACTTGGAGGACTTTTTGTAAACAACTGGACAGAAGAATGCACTCACTTTGTCAAGGTGTTAATTAAAGTTACTATTAAAACAATATGTGCACTGATTTGTGATTATCCTATTGTAAAATTATTTTACTGAATTTCTCAAAGCTATTCAGACAACCAAACAGCCTCCACAACTTGAAAGATTTTATCCTCCCATTGATGAACCTACTATTTAAAATGAAAATCTAAATTTTCATTGTATCAAATTGAAAAGTTTTTGCACAAACAGAGCCAAGGCAACCAAGATTAGGAGGGAAGCAGAAAACTGGGAAAGAATTTTTCCAACCAATATCTCTGATAAGAGCCTCATTTCTAAAATATATAGAGAACCAAGTCAAATTTATAAGAATACAAGTCATTCCCCAATTGATAAATGGTCAAAGAATATGAACAGGTAGTTTTCAGATGAAGAAATTAAAGCCATGTAGATGGCTTTCACAGCTGAAAAATTGCTCTAACTCACTATTGATTAGAGAAATGCAAATCAAAACAGCTCTGAGATACCACATCACACCTATCAGATTGACCAACATGACAAGATAGGAAAATGATAAATGCTGGAGAAGATGTGGGAAAATTGGAACACTAACGCATTGTTGGTGGAGTTGTGAAATGATCTAACCATTTTGGAGAGTAATTTGGAACTGTGCCCAAAGGGCTATCAAAATGTACATGCCCTTTGACCCAGCAATAGCACTTCTAGGGCTGTATCCCAAAGAGATCATACAAATGGGAAAAGGACCCACTGGTACAAAAATATTTATAGCAGCTCTTTCTGTGGTGGCAAAGTGAACAAGTTGTAGTATATGAATGTGATGGAATACTATTGTGCTATAAGAAATGATGAGCAAGTGGACTTCAGAAAAACCTAGAAAGACTTGTATGGTCTGATGTTGAGTGAAGTGAGCAGAACCAGGAGAACATTTTACACAGTAACAGCCACATTGTGCGATGACTAACTTTGATAGACTTAGCCCTTTTCAGCAATGCAAGGATCTAAGACATCTCCAAAAGTCTCATGATGGAAAATGCTATCCACATCCAGAGAAAGAACTATAGTGTCTGAATGCAGATCGAAGCATACTATTTGCTATTTTTATCTTCTGTTTTGTTTTGTTTCCTCTTTCTTGTGGTTCCTCCTATTGGTTCTAATTTTTCCTTAACATGACTAATGTGAAAATATCTTTAATAGGAATGCAGAGCCCATATCAGATTGCATGCCATATTGAGGAGGGGAGGACGGAGAGAAGCGGAGAAAAATCTAAAACTCAAAAGCATATGGAGGTGATTGTTGAAAACTAAAAATAAATTTTAAAAAATAATGAAAATCTGGATCCATCAAGGTGTAAAGAAAGAAAACAAATATTCACTGGGAAAATTTTTATATTTTTAAATGCCAGACAGCCAGCATCTTAGAGCCATCTCTGAAGCAGAAATTGGATTAGCAGTTATTTTCATGCCCACAGAGACATACTCCAATCCTGATGCAGGATTGACTTTCAACTCCAAGACCAAATCTTTCTCAGAACATAATGTAAATGAAACCATAATGCCAGGTGCCACAATGAATATCCCAACATGTATACCTGACACAGAATCAGAACATGCAGATACTTGCATGGATTTAAGTGAAAGTACAAAAGAAAATGAAGCTACCCAAATGGAGAAATGATCTAATGTATTTTCACAAGAAATATTCCCTGTGAAAGAGACTCCTAACACAAATTATAGTATTGATTTTGTGACAAAACCACTTAAATATACTACAGTAAAAACTCCAAATAATCAACATTTCTCAACTCAAAATTCAAGCAGAAGGAAAAAAGAGGCTTCTCAGCAACAACAGACTAACTCTAGTAAAAACTATTTCCAGTCAGTTACAAAACAAAGGAAAAGGGATGAAGAAGAGCAAGAAAAGTCTGTATCCAAATCTGCAAGGGTAGAACTGTTTTGTTCTCTTTTAAACCAAACACAACCCACTACTTCCTAAACATGAAGAAACCAAAAACAGCACCAATCCCAGAAAGGACCATCTACATTGGACAGAAAAACAGATGAAGAATATAGAAACATTCATCTAAAACCTAATGTAAACAACACTATTGGTGAACTTCATAAAATGGAAGTGGATGTCAGAGTGGATTAAAAACCATAATCCTACAATATGTTGTTTATAAGAAACACATTTGAAACTGAGAGATACATAAAGAGTAAAGTAAAAGGCAGGAGCAGAATATATTATACTTCTGCTAAAGTGAAAAAAAGGCAGGAGTAGTAATTCTGATTTCAGACAAATCAAAAGCAAAAGTAGATCTAACTAAAAGAGATAAAGAAGGAAACTGCATCTAACAATGAAGTAATATCAATACTAAATATATATGCACCAAGTGGTACAGCAACCAAATTCTTAGAGGAGAAGTTAAGGGAGTTAGAGGAAAAAATAGACAGCAAAACTATACTAGAGGGAGACTCCAATCTCCCCCTCTCAGAACTAGATAAATCTAACCACAAAATAAACAAAGAAGAAGTTAAGGAGGTGAATAGAATTTTAGAAAAGTTAGATATGGTTGACCTCTGGAGAAAAGTGAATGGGGATAGAAAGGAAAATACCTTTTTCTCAGTGGCATGTGGCACCTGTACAAAAATTGACCATGTATTAAGGAATAAAAACCTCACAATCAGATGCATAAAGGCAGAAATATTAAATGCATCCTTTTCAGATCATGATGCGATAAAAACTGCATGGAATAAAGGGCCATGGAAAGATACATGAAAAACTAATTGGAACTTAAATGATCTAATCCTAAAGAATGAGTGGGTCCAAAAACAAATCATAGAAACAATCAATAATCACATGAAAGAGAATGACAACAATGAGACAACACACAAAAATTATGGGATGCAGCCAAAGTACTTCACAGGGGAAACTTTATATCTCTAAATGCTTACATGGATAAAATGGAGAAACAGGAAATCAATGAATTGGGTATGCAACTGAAAAATCTAGAAAAGGAAGAAACTAAAGATCCCAATTAAATACCCAATTAGAAATTCCAAAAATAAAAAGAGAGATCAATCGAATTGAAGTAAGAAAACTATTGAAATAATAAATAAAACTGAGGGCTGGTTTTAGGAGAAAACCAATAAAATAGATAAACCTTTGGTTAATTTGACTTTTAAAAAGTATGAAGGAAACCAATTTACCAACATCAAAAATGAAAAAGGTAAATTCACCACCAATGAAGATAAATAATATGTAATAAAATAATAATTATGAGCCATTTTGCCCTACTGTATACCAATGAATCTGACAATCTAAGTGACATGGATGAATATTTACCAAAATATAAATTTACCAGATTAACAGAAGAGGAAATAAAACACTTAAATAAACCTATTTTAGAAAAAGAAATGGAACAAGCTATCAATGAACTCCCTAAGAAAAAAATCTCCAGGTCAAGACGGATTTACAAGTGAATTTTACCAAGTATTTAAAGAACAGTTAATTTCAATACTTATATAAGCTACTTAGAAAAGTAGGTGAAGAAAGAGTCCTACCAAATTCTTTTTATGATACAAATATGGTGCTGATAGCTAAACCAGGAAGAGTCAAAAAAGAGAAAGAAAATTATAGACCAATTTCCCTAATGAATATTGATTGATACAAGAATTTAAATATTAGCAAAGAAATTGCAGCAATTTGTCTGCAGGATATGCTATGACCAGATGGCATTTATACTAAAAATTCAGGGCTGGTTCAATATTAGGAAAACTATCAGCATAATTGATGACTTCAATAATAATACCAACAGAAATCATATGATTATCTCAATAGATACAGAAAATACGGCACCCATTCCTATTAAAAACACCAGATAGCACAGGGATAAATGGAGTTTTCTTTAAAATGATAAATAGCATCTATCTAAAATCTTCAGTGAGCATTATACATAATGGAGATAAACTGTTTAGCTTTCCCAATAAGATCAGGGGTGAAGGATGCCCATTATTACCTCTTTAATTTAATATTGTACTAGAAATGTTAGCTTTAGCAATAAGAGAAGAAAAAGAAATAGAAGGAATTAGAATAGGCAATGAGGAAACAAAACTATCCCTCTTTGCAGATGATATGATGGTATCCTTAGAGAATCATAAAGGATGAACTAAAAATTTACTTCAAGTAATTTACAACTTTAGCAAAGTTGCAAGGTATAAAATAAACCCACATAACCCATCAGCATTTCTACATACTACCAACAAAGCCCAGCAGCAAAAGATAGAATGAGTAATTCCATTTAAAATAACTATAGAATATATAAAATATTTATGGGTCTACCTGCCAAGACAAATCCAAGAACTATACAAACACAATTACAAAACACTTTTACACAAATAGTCAGATATAAATAATTGGGAAAATATCAGTTGCTCATGGGTAGACCAAGATAATATAATAAAAATGATAATTCTTCCTAAATTAATTTCCTTACTCAGTGCCATACCAATCAAACTACAAAAAAAATTATAGAGTTAGAAAGAATAATAACAATATTCACCTGAAAGAACAGAAGGTCAAGAATATCAAGGGAATTAATGAAAAAAAATGCTAAGGAAGGTCACCTAGTGATGCCAGATCTTAAAATATGCTGTAAAGCAGCAATCATCAAAACCATTTGGTACTGGCTAAGAAATAGAGTGGTGGATCAGTGGAATAGATTAGATACCCAAGACACAGTTGTAAATGACTATAGTAATTTGCTGCTTGATAAACCCAAAGACACCAGTTTCGGGGATAAGAACTCACTATTTGTCAAAAACTGCTGGGAAAACTGAAAATAATATGGCAGAAACTAAGCATAGACCAACAGCTTCCAAGATAAGGTTAAAATGGGTGTACAATTTAAACATAAAAGATACCATAAGCAAATTAAGAGAGTAAGGATTAGTTTACCTGTCAGATCTATGGAGAAGGGACCAAACAAGAGATAAAGAACATTATGAAATGCAAAATGAATCATTTTGATTACATTAAATTGAAAATGTTTTGCAGAAACAAAGCCAATGCAATCAAGATTAGAAGGAAAGAAGAAAGCTGGGAAACATTTTTTTCCTGGCAGTGTTTCTGATGAAGGCCTCATTTCTAAAATATAGAGAGAACTGAGTCAAATTTATAAGAATACAAGTCTTTCCTCAATGGAGAAATGGCCAAAGCATATGAGCAAGCAGTTTTCAGGTGAAGAAATCAAAACTACCTATAGTCATATGAAAAAAAATGCTCTAAATCACTATTGATTAGAGAAATGCTAATCAAACAAACTCTGAGGTACTACCTCACAACTAGCAGATTGGCTAATATGACAGAAAAAGAAAAAGACAAGTGTTAAAGAAGATGTGGGAAAATTGGAACACTAATGCGCTGTAGGTAGAGCTGTAAACTGATCCAATCATTCTGAAGAGCAACTAGGAACTATGCTGAAAGAGCTATAAAACTGTGCAAACTCTTTGATCCAGCAATACTACTCCATGGTCTGTTTCCCAAAGAGATCATAAAAAAAGGAAAAGGACCCATTTGTACAAAAATATTTATAGCAGCTCTTTCTGTGGTGGTAAACCATCAGAAATTGAGTGATTATCAATTAAGGAATGACTGAACAAGTTATGGTATATGAATACTATTGTGATATAAGAAATGATGAGCAGGTTGATTTCAGAAAACCTGGAAAGACTTATATGAACGGATGCTAAGTGAAGTGAGCAGGACCAGGAAAACATTTTACACAGTAATAATAACATTGTGCAATGATCAAATTTGATAGACTTAGCCCTTCTTAGCAATGCAAGGATCAAAGATGTCTCCAAAAGACTCATGATGGAAAATATTATCTACATCCAGAGAAAGAACTGTAGAGTCTGAATGCTGAATATTTTCAATAATTTTTTGTTTTGCTTTTTCTTTCCTGTTTTTTTTTCCTTTTTTCTGATTCTTCTTTCACAACATGACTAATGTGGAAATACATTCAATATAATTGTGCATGTATAACCTATATCAAATTGCTTGCCACCTTGGTTTAGGGGAGGGAAGGGAGGAAAAAGTTTGAAATTCAAAATCTTATAAAAGTAAATGTTGAAAATTTTCTTTACATGTAATTGCAGAAATAAAATACCATATTTTTTTTGGCGAGGCAATTGGGATTAAGTAACTTGCCCAGAGTCACATACTTAGTGAGTTTTATGTGTCTGAGGCCGAATTTGAAATCAGGTCTTCCTGCCTCCAGAGCTGGTGCTCTATTCACTGTGCCACTTACCTGCCTCAATTTTTTTAAAAGTGTTTTTATATCTACATCTAATTGGGAGGAGAGTAAATATATATATGTGTGTGTGTGTGTGTGTGTGTGTGTGTGTTTAGATACATATATATACACACACACATATGTGTGTGTGTGTGTATATATGTATATATATATATGTATATATATATGTATATATATATACACACATATAAATAACTCTTGGTTTATTTCCTTAACTGCTTTCTCCCCATGCCAATACAACCTCTACTGCCACTGGAGCATGGTGAGAAGTGAAGGAAGGAGTCAAAGTGAACTTGTTAGGGGTTAGGGATTATTAAGTTTCTCTGTTGTTTGGTGTATATAGGAACATTCTTTCTGTCTTTGACCTTCTTGTGGTATGAGAATCTTTCTGAGGAAACCCAATCTTTTTAAATGTTGTTAATGGTTGATATAAAAAAGTAGCATAAAGGAGTTCTGTTTCTGTTCATGCCGTGTGTACTGTGTGAGTTCCAGGTCTGATAAATATGAGTTATCATTACTTACTTGAGTTTGCAACGTCTTTGGCCCATATACCAAAAATCAAAAGATAAGTTGTCCTTCAAAAATTAAGAAAAGTGGGGGCAGAGCCAGGAGGGCGGAGTAAAAGGAGTGACTTGCTTGATCTCTTTCCCAAACCCTTCCAAATACCTATAAAAATGACTCTAAACAAATTCTAAAGCATCAGAATCCACAAGAAGACAGAGTGAAACAAATTTCCAGCCAAAGACAGCCTGGATGGTTGATCAGAAAGGTATATCGAGCTGGGTGGGGAGAGGAGCACAGTTCTGCATGGGAGTACAGGCCACAGCGAACCTGGAGCAGGCATCAAAGGACTGAATCACAGGCTGCTGTGGCGGTTTCCAGAGTTCTCAACCCATGAATGACAAAGACAACTTAGAAGGTCAGTGGGAAAAGTCTGTTTCTGTAGTGCTGAGAGAGAGCAGTGGGGTTCCAGCCCCATTCCCAGAGCACAGCCCCTGGGGCAGTGCCTGCCTTTGAGCTTCTGGCCCACAGACTGAGGGGGAATTGAGTGGCTAATCAGAGGGGGATTGCAGGGATCTCTCTGCTAGTGCAAGATTCTCTTGCTTTGCCCGTGTTTGGATCTGGGTCAGAGTTCTTGGTTGTGGTCCTGGAGTGAGGAGGAGTGCTGATGTGGTAGAGCTTGTAGTGGCTGTGGAGAGGAAACCCTCCTCTCCAAGGCAGAAAAGAGTGCTCATAGACCAGAGCACAGGCCAGGAAAGGAGTAAACACCATGCCCTTGATCATAGCACCTTGGAAGAACTGAAAATTTACAGGTCCCTAGAAGTATCTCTGAAAACAGCTGCACAAAACCTCTGAAGCTTGGGACAGTACATTCTCCACATTGGAAGCAGACTCTTAACCTTAACAACGAGTTTATAGCTCAAGTAATTGGCCGAGATCATGAGCAAGAAGCACAAAAAGAATCAGACTATATTATCTTACTTTGGTGACAAAGAAGATCAAAACATACAACCAGAAGAAGGCAACGAAGCCAAACCTCCTACATCCAAAGCCTCCAAGAAAAATATGAATTGGTCCCAGGCAATGGAAGAGCTCAAAAAAGGAATTATAGAAGCAAGTAAGAGAAATAGAGGAAAAACTGAGAATGATGCTAAAGGAGAAATACTGAAGAAATACTGAAGAAAATAACACCTTAAAAAATACTGAAGAAAATAACACCTTAAAAAATAGCCTAACCCAAATGGCAAAACAGGTCCAAAAAGCCAATGAGGAGAAGAATGCCCTAAAAAGCAAAATTGGCCAAATGGAAAAGGAAGTCCAAAAGTTTACTGAAGAAAATACTTCCTTAAAAATTAAAATAGAGAAATTGGAAGCTAGTGACAATTTGAGAAATCAAGGCACTGTAACACTAATCCAAAGGAATGAAAAAAATAGAAGAGAATGTGAAATATCTCATTGGAAAAACAACTGACTTGGAGAGAGAATTTAAAAATTATTGGAGTATCTGAAAGCCATGATCAAAAAAAGAGATTAGACATCATCTTTCAAGACATTATCAAGGAACACTGCCCTGATATTTTAGAACAAGAGGGCAAAATAGAAATGGAAAGAATCCACTGATCACCTCCTGAAAAAGATCCCCAAAGGAAAATTCCTAGAATGTTGTAGCCAAATTCTAGAATTTCCAGGTCAAGGAAAAGATATTGCAAGCAGCCAGAAGAAAACAATTCAACTAATGTGGATACACAATCAGGATAACACAAGATTTAGCAGCTTCTACATTAATGGTCCGGAAGACATGGAGTATGGTATTTTGGAAGGCAAAGGAGATACGACTACAACCTAGAATCACTTACCCAGCAAAATTGAGTATAATCCTTCAGGGGAAAAAATTGTCATTCAGTGAAATAGGGGACTTTCAAGCATTCCTGTGGAAAAGACGAGAGCTGAATAGAAAATTTGACCTTCAAATACAAGACTCAAGTGAAACATGGAAGAGGTAGACAGGAAAGAGAAATCATAAAAGAGTTATTAAGATTGAACCATTTACATTCTGCTTGGAAAGATGATATTTGTAACTCATGAGTCCTTTGTCAGTATTAGGGTAGTGGGAGGGAAAAATTATATGTATGTATAGATAGATAGATAGAGGGCACAGGGTGAGTTGAAGATGAAGAGGTGATATCTGGAAAATAAAATTAAGGGGTGAGAGAGGATTACACTGGGAAAAGGAGAAAGGGAGAAGTAGAATAAAGTAAAATATCTCATATGAAACAGACAAGAAAAGGCTTTACAGTGGAGGGGAAATGGGGGAAGGTGAGAGGGAATGAGTGAATCTTATTCTCATAGAATTTGGCTTAAGGAAGGAATAACATACACAATGGGGTATGGAAATCTATTTTACCCTACAGGAAAATAAGGGGGGAAGGGGACAAGAGAGCAGGGAGTTGATAGAGGGGAGGGCATATTGGGGGAGGGGATAATCAAAAGCAAACACTTCTGAAGAGGGACAGGGTCAAAAGACAGAATAAAATAAATGGGGGGTAGGATAGGATGAAGGGAAGTATACTTAATTTTTTCACAACAGGACTACTATGGAAGTGATTTGCATGACTACACATCTATAACCTGTATGGAGATGCTTTCCTTTTCAATGAGAGTGGGTGGGGAGGGAGGAAGGGAGAAAATTTGTAACCCAAAGTTTTAAAAACATATGTTAAAAATAAAAAAAAATTTAAAAATTAAGAGAACCAAGCTTATTATGTGTTTTGCTGTAATAGAAACTTTTAGAAGATAATCAAGAATTAAATTACTAGCTAAGCCATGACTTCATCACGATACTGAGACTGGCATACATGAATGGCAGAAATCTCAATCCAACATTGATAGAGTTAAAAAATCTAGTTAACATCATTAGCATTTAACAACATCCTACCTTGTGCCTGGCTGTAGAACCATGCTGAAGTTCTCTGATACAAGGTTGTATCAGATATATTGTAGTTATGAAACCACATATTGAAGAAATTTTAGTATATATACACATATATATATATATATATATATTCATATCTAATGCTGCTACAATGCAACATCTTTATTTTCCTTCCTTGAATATAAACACCCTTATAGTTACAGGCCCTATTGTCAGAAGCCAAAGCCACACAGATATGTTTTAGGGTTGGTATGTTTACTTTTTGCAGAGATAGGAACTAGGGCTGTGATTTCATTAGTATAGGGAGCTCTTGGTGGGGATCTCCCTCTACCAATCCAGGTGAGCACCTCTGCATCATAAAGCCATAGAATTGCCTAGAGAACTGAGAGGTTAAATGATTTCCCCAGGGTCACACAGGCAGGATATGTCATGGATGGGACTTGGACCCAAGTTTTCTTGGATCTGAGGTACGCTCTCTAGTCACTCTGCCATGCTGCTCTTCTTTTTAAAAAATAAACAAACAAAAAGAAAAACAAACAAACAAATCACTAGGCTTTTGTTTTTAAAATTGGCCATACTGGAACTCTCAGAAAATAACTGTTTGGGTTTTGGCATTACACATATCTCCACTGCATTTGTGAATTTTGTAGGTGCATATTCTCTTCTTACCTTCTTCTCTATTAATGTAACAACAAAGGCAAGGAAAAACAAACTGCATTCTCCTTTTATCTCCTCTTCTGGATTCACATATTCAGTTAATGAATAAAGGAACAGATGAAGTCTCTGATGCCAATGGTTTTCATAACTCTTGACCAAGGTGCTTTTTTTTTTAATCTGTTTGTTGAGTACATGAAATCTTGGTTTCTACTGAGTATACAGGGCTATGTACAGATAGTACAGGAAGGAATGTAGAGGGAAAATTCCAATAATAAAGTCCTAGATCCTATTCAGGACGAGCTTATATTAAATTAAGGAAACATTGTTTGAGGACATATCTCTTGAGATGGATTGGTCTGTTTGCAGCTCAGAAGGAGATTTAATCCTTTGAACTATTCATCACTCAGGAGCCCAACATGACTTGACATTCCCCTCCTTTGGGCTTACTCAGTTGTGGCAACTCTCCAGCCCTGAAGCTCATTTACAGGTCTCTAACATCTGTGCTAAAGATGAGTCACAGAGTAAATTCACAGGTCTCTAGCATCTGTGCTAAAAATGAAAGATTCACAGAGTGAATTCACTCAGTGAAAAGTGACTTAGAGATTACTTATTTCTACTATCTCATTTAATAGATAAGGAAATTGAGTTCTGGGAGGCTTCCCCAATTGTACAGGGCTATTTTCAACCCTCTTCAGCTTCTTTTTTTTTAATCAGCCACTCAAGAAATTTGTGTTAGGATCTCTGGGTTAGTATCCAATATTTAACTTTTAGAAAGGTTTAAAATCTCTTATCAAAAAAAAAAAAGAAAAGAAAAATGGGGTGGGGGAAGTAGCAATTTAATGAGAAAAAAATTTTAAATGCTTTTAAAAATCATTCAATTTGTGACTTGAAAACAGTTCATGACTTTATTTCCCCTTAGTTTAAACATAGCTTGGAATTAAGAATGAAAGGATAAATTCACCTCCTTGGCAACATCTTCAGATTTCTAAAGTTTCTCCTGAGAATATGAGCAGGTTCTGCAGATTTGCCCAAGGAAATATTTTTATTTAACTCATTTCTGAAATCCAAAAATGAACTTGAAAGCTTTTAATAACTGGTTCAATTTTGAGTGTGTCTCTTCCTGAGTGTCATCATGATGATGCACACACCAGAAAATCATATTGTATTATTCACAGTGACTAAAATGATATCCTTAGACCAGTTGATACAGGGCATTAAACTGGGCCTTTTAATATCTATTCAGTTAAATGTTGTTGGTACAAGGCAGCTGGAAGACCTTGGATTACTTGATTTTCAGGGACTCAAAGCTAAAAGAAAAAAGATCAATAAACAAAACCAATTCCAAGTTTATATAAAGCCCCAGTTTTACAGAGAGCTGAAATCCATCATTTTGGTCTAGTTTGTAGGTACAGACCTTCAAGGCATAAATAATTTTAATTTTAAATTCTTAACCACTTAGCCTAGAATACTCCCTTTTTGTAAATATCTCATGTATTCTTACATTAGAAAGCAAAAGCTATATAATATGTAACCTGGGGGTTAAGATTGAGAATTTGTACCTTGCTCTCCTCATTGGTAGAGAGAGTGATCATTCAATGTTCTGTATCTGCCTTATCGCCAAAGTTGACAAGACCTTGGAAGAGGAGAGGTGCTTTTTCTGGCTTCTAGCTTCAAGAGAGGGCACATATAGTTCTAGGCTCTCTCCAAGGAGAGACCCCTGGAGGCAGAGACTGAGAAGTATCCAAAGTCAGCATAAAGAGGACCAAAAAGTAGAGTCTTTTGCAAATGCCCTGACTTGAAACCTGTGTTGCATGTATGAAAAGAGTCAAATAATGAAATAGGCTTGTTTTCAACTATGATGAGCTGCATCAGAAAAATAAATTTAATGTTTAATTGTTGAGCAAGTCTTTAAGTCTCTCTTTGAATACTACATGTAGATCTAGACAGACTGCATGTTTCAATGGCAGCATTCAGGGCAAGATGAGTCATCATATTGCTAGATTTTTCTATGTAGGTTGTGTTGATTTAAAAACTCCAAGTATA
Organism: Vombatus ursinus; assembly: GCF_900497805.2. Taxonomy (NCBI): domain Eukaryota; kingdom Metazoa; phylum Chordata; class Mammalia; order Diprotodontia; family Vombatidae; genus Vombatus; species Vombatus ursinus. The sequence goes on along the minus strand of NW_020944200.1, from coordinate 35,368 downwards.
CTAGCTGTTTCCTTAACAAACCATCTTTTTTCTCTAATAGAGCAAATTCCTTGAGGGATTGCATCTGATCTAAAATTCCCCAGAATACCTAGGGGCATGTACTTTTTGGATGATAATAAATAATGGATGGTCAACTCTGCCTCACTTAAATCCAATTCACTTGAAAGTCAAGACATCATCCTCCTAATGTCATTGGTCCTCTTCAAGAATGAAGGATGAACAAAGAAAAAACCATCCATCATAAGATCATAGATTTCAGAGCTGGGATCTTAGAGGTGGCTTGACCCTCTCATCTTACAGGTGAGGATGTGGAGGCCCAGGAAAGTAAAGTGAGTTGGCTAGAATTCCATAGCTGGTAAGCATTAATGAAAACAAAGCAATGATGGCAAAGGTAGAGAGTTCAACAACAATATTTTAGATTAAAGGCCCTTAACAAGGAGCTCATGACTGGAGAACTTCCATCAATTATTTCAAAACATTGTTCTGAAAAGGCATCCTTAGATCTAATAAAACTACAAAATGAGTCCTTGGAATAAAAAAAAAAATTAAGGACTCCAGTTTTACACAGCAACTGTCTGTAAATCTTCATATCCAGAATACTTATAGATGATAGTCACAAACTATCACTATGATACACCTCAATCTTTGCATATTTCCAAGGCGTTTGGAATGAAATAAATAAAAAAAAAATTCCTTAATCTCTTCCAGTATAATTAAGAGCCAAGGATAGAAGAATTCATATTAATTTTTCTCAACCCTTGGCAACAATTTTGATATTATCTGAGTAAATCAAACATCATATGATATAAGTAGATCAAAATAATAAAATCTCTTCGCTTTCAATTTAAACTCAGCTACAGCAATAAAAGAAGTATAGCTCTGAAAGAATTATTTACTTATATGAAGGGCTATGCTGAAGCCAGCCCTAACCAACTTAAGAATGCCAATTGTTAAAATTTCAGTGTGAGCATCCAAACTTCAGAAATTGCCAAACAGTACAAATCAGGGCTTTATTTATTTTTTTGATAATTCTCTAGAGTTTAAAAAGTGATGGAGAAAATCTTAATGATGCATATTAAACTTAAAAGTATGTCATATGTGCATTTTTGAAAGTCAATTGTTAAACATTTACTTACATACTGATATATAACAACCATAAATGCACTTTTGAGGTTTTAACACTAAAATGGCAAAAGGAAAGGCAGCAAAGCAAAAATCATTCATTTTCTTAGTGGAAATGGAAAAGTATAATCACTCATGTTAAAAAAAAAAATAAAACAAGATACCTGAATCTAACAAAAAGCTTAACTCAATAAATTTTGGAAGAAGAGATAAGTCAAAATGTATATGCCCTCATTAATCCTGAAATGTAAGGAGTATCTTATAAAGATTTCAAAAAGCAGGAAAGCTTTTTAGGGTATGGTAGAATAAGCCATTTGGAAAGTGTGCTTGGTTGTGTGAGTGGAAGTGGGAGGAAGTAGCTGCAAGGGAAAACAGTAAAACCCATAAATTTAATGTGATCATGTTAAAGATCTGAGTAAAATTCTACTGTAAATCAAACCATGTGACTTGAGTTTCCCAACATCATGCTTCCTGCCTGAAAAGAGTTGGTTTCAGAGAGATTAGAAACCATAAAAGCAATCATTCACCTGTTTTGTGAGATGTTGAGGTACTGTGTGAGGGTTTGTGCTTCTATCTTGACTCAATAGCTGTAGAACAATTGATAATCTGCTTTGATAAAAAAAAAATGTTCTCTCACCACAAGTACCCTATGTGGAAAAAAAAATCTGGACACAAAAATGTGGAAAATAATTAACTACTACCCAAGTGTTCCTATCTCAGAAAACAATCTCTGGGTAGAAAAAGGGAGGGGGAGCACTTCACTAGAAATCATTCTTATTTTGTGATTAAAAAAAAAATTAGGATGGGCTTTCCAGAGCTTTCCAGACTTTCTCTCTGAGGGCCAAGAAATTAAACTTGGGCCACTGGCAACCTCTACAATGGTGTGGATTAAACATTTTAACTCACTTTTCTTTTTTCTTTTGCTTGATCCAAACAGTAAGAATTAATTAATCTATAATTGCAATGGTGAGGAAAAGCTAATAGGAAATATAACAAAAGCTCAACTACAGCAGGATATCAATATGCTGCCTCTGAAATATGCACAAACACTTTTCTTTATTACATTGTACACTCTTTGACTGCAATGGGGGGGAATTTATTAGTGTTAAATTAGCCACAAGAGAGCTTCTTGTTATCTAAAAGCAATAGAAATAGATCAAGAATTGTAAGGGGAAATGAATAACACAACTTCAAATACAAAAGGCTAGAACAAAATCCCTTTACTCTGGATTTGACTAATGCACGAGTAAAAAAGCCTGTATCATATCATGTTCTCTTCAAAGACTAAGATCATTTAAATATTTTGTTAAATGTCCTGGGAAAAAGAAATACAACACTGAAAACAAAGCTATGATTCACTTTAGAAGAGAATAAAACATTTGAGTAAAATCTCACATAACATTCTCAATTTGAAGTTCTTATATCTTCTACATAGCAAATTAGCTAGAGTTTCTCCAGTCCCATTCTTATTTCTTACTACTGTAATAATATTAGCAACTTCTGTTATCTAACATAGAATGTTCTTTGTAGATTCAGCTGATGAGGATGGGATTTGAATTCCTAAAAGAAAAAGACTATGTCTTTGGGATCTGGACCCAGAAAAGGAAAATCCTTGGACTTTCCCAAGTCTCTGGTATTTGCCTGAGGCTGTAATCCACTCAACTGGCCTTTCATTGTGGCTATATCCAATTTCCCAATTCTGTTACCTCCCAATTGCCCCTGGCAACTTCCCACCCTTAATCCTATCTAGACCCCATTCTAGACACCCCCCCTCCCCAGTCACTCCCATCAAGATCCTTCCTAGATCTCTGTATATAAGGTCCATCTTGTCTCCATTAAGGTGCTCAGATTCCTTAAAGAGTCTGGCCAATATGCAAGATCTTTAATGAACCTTGTCTTTAGCTGAAAGAAGGCTTGGGTCTAATTCATTCACACAGGACCCAGGTGTCATGATTTTGGGGTCCCAGCACCCCTAAACCTCTAGACCTCAACACAGGCAGTATATAAACTAGTTCCCAAGTCATAGGTACCTCCAATTAACTTACATCCAAGGTACCTAGTTCATATCTAAAGAAACAGATTTGGAGGTAGGACAAGCTGTGGGAGTTTTGTGCAAAAGGCTGGGAAGAATATGAGGGCTAGGAAAGCTAAATAAGCAATTTAGAGAGTTTGGGGGGGTTATTTTGTTTTGTTTTTACTTTTAATTCAGTCCAAAAAAATCACTTAGAGGTTAAGCTTAACTGGAAGAGGGTAGGAATTGGGGGGGGGGGGGGGAGATGTATAAAAAATAAATGACTATGTATGTATTTGTGTTTTTTTTTTAACATAACTGTAGCTGCCCAATAGGGAAAAAGTGATTATTTTCCATTATTTCCACCATTTCCCACCAGGTGAACTGCTTTTTTACTTCTTTGAACTTCTCCATTCCTACACGCTCCAGGAAACTCATCAATGAGAAATCCCATTATCCTGCAAGACTAAATCCATCTTAGTATTTGCATCTCATCCATACCTTCTCCCCCTCTAATTTTACCCTATGAGCGTTGGACAGAGCCATGGGCTCCAAAAGCTCAATTTAAGGAGGCAACCCAGAACAGTTTTCATATTTCCCACCAGCTACATTGGATTTTTTTGAGTTCTCCATCACATCCCCACAGTAGGTACTTTCTCCAATGCTTCTGCAACAATTCAGACTCCTTTTGTGTGTTGTCTTTCCCTATTAGATTATAAACTCCTTGGAGGCAGCTATTGGCTTTCTTTTAATTTGTATTTGTATTCCCAGTGTTTAGCACCTTCACCCAGAACATAATAGGCACTTAAGAAATGTTTATTAACTGACTAAATGGTTATGGACTCAAGCTGATTGTTGAGCAAGGAGCAGAACAAAAGTGAGCAGCAGTTTTGTGAATCTGACTCTCTGAGTAAGGTCATAGATTCAGCCCATAGTTATGTCTAAGACATGCAGCTTTGGAACCAGAGCAGGGAGTTCATATTTGAAAAGAGCTTGTATGGGCAGCTAGGTGGTTCAGTGGATAGAGCACCAGACTTGGAGTCAGGAGGACCTGAGTTCAAATGTGACTCTGGGCAAGTCACTTAACCTCAATTCACAAACACACACACACACACACACACACACACACACACACACACGCAGAAACAGAAAGAGCCTGTAGTTCTGATATTTGGAGTCTATAGATCATTTTAGCTTGTTGATAAGGATGGGAACAGCAGCAATCTTCTGAAGTCAGTCAGTCAAATAGCATTTATTAAATACCTACTACAAAGCACTGGGAAGGAAGAGGAAAAAGGCTACAGTCGTATTGTCCAGATTCAAACTGAGGTCAGGAGCTTGAAAAGCATAGACAAAGAGGACAGCTGCCAGATTCCACCAGAAATCAGACAGTTTTGGGTGCAGTGAAAATTTGGAGGGTCCAGCCTGGGCCACCCCTGAGATTCCTAAAGAACATGGTACTCATTTCTTAGTGAAGGGAACAACAGGACTCTAGAACAGGGGTGGAGAATACAAAGCAGGTCCAAACAAGGCCCAGATAATCCCTCTAAAAATGTACACAGCTGGACCCTAGCAGAAATTCTCAATTCAGAAAGTACAGTTGAAAGAATGAGTAAATAATAAGACTCCCACAATAAAGAACTATTATGGAGTCAGGGACACCCAAAAATCAAACCTCGAAGAAGAAAATGACTCCAAAATATCTAACAAGGAACACCTCAAAAAAAAATCAGCCTAGACACAGATCATTTAAAATTCCTTGAAGAAATGAAGCAAGAGTTTTATTTTGTTTTAAATTATTTTATAAATAACATGAGAGGAAAACATTTTATTTAGTTATTTGTATTTATTACATATTCATATATGTTTATAAATATTTATATTTATTGTTTATTTATCTAGTTATTTATAAATAATTAGAAGAAAGAACTAAAAAAAGAAATGAGAGATGTGGAGAAAATAAGTGAAAGGAGATTTAACAGCTTAGTACATATAACAAATACCTTGAATATAGAATGGAACTAACCAGAAGTTAATGACTCCATGAAATAACAAGAAATATTAAAACAAAATCTAAAAGAATAGAAGAAAATTTGAGGTATCTCACATTTAAAAAAAACTGACATGGAAAACAGAACAGGAAGAAGCAATTTAAAAATCATTGAGGCAACTAGGTGGTACAGGAGATAGAGAGCTGCATGTAGAATCAGGAAGAACTGAATTCAAATCCTACTTCATATACCTGCTAGTTGTGTGATCCCAGGTAAGTCACTTAACATCCCTCAGCCTCAGTTTCCTAATCTATAAAATGGGCACAATAATATCAGCTTTTTCACAATGTTGTGAGGATCCAAAAAGATATTATATATAAAATGTTTTGCAAACCTTAAAATTATAAAGTTATAAATGTTACCTCAAAGCCATGTCCATAAGAAAGAGACTGGAAAACATATATCAAGAAATATTTAGCAAAAATTGCTCAGATTTATCAGGACTAGAAAGCAAAGGGAAAATAGAAAGAATCTGCCATCATCTCTTGAAAGACACTCTTAAACCATAATTTTAATGAAGATTTTAACCAAAAAAGAAAAAAATTGAACAAAAAAAGCCCTGCAAGTAACCAGAAGAAAGCATTCAGGTACCAAGGCATCTCAGTGAGGATGACACAGAATTTAACAACTACCAATATAAAGAAGTGGGGAGTATGGAATGTGAAATTCCAAAAATTAAAAGATACAGACTTAGAGTCAAGAATAATTTACCCAGCACAACTGAATATGATCCAAGAAGGGGAAAAACACTTCTGGTGAAAATACCAGAGCTCAGTGAAAACTGAAATATAAACACAGGAGTCAAGATGAACATAAAAAGGTAAAACTGAGTGAAAATTCAGATTGGGGAAAAGAAATATGAGGTATGATTTGGAGTTTAGGCTACTGTTTACCAAAAGCAATGTGAAGTCCTTGTCCATAACTAATAGGATTTTTTTCCTCAATTTTGTTATAGGATTGGCACATAATATGTGTCTTCATATCTTCAGTTTGTTCTCATGGTTTGCCTGCTTTAATGGCCGTCTTCATATGTACTGAACCGTTTCCGTCAGACAGGATCTAGGTATTTCTGGTGTGTTTTATTTGACTCTTGTGGTACCAGTCCACCAAGGAATGCTGCTCATTCTGCTATCCTCTGTGTTAAGCTGATATCATGATGGTTTCAAGTAGGGCCAGCCTTCAACCCTATGTATGTCATGCCTATTTGTTATATACTTAGAAATGATTTTGTCGCACTGGTTGGAGTGCTATCCAATTCATTGGTATCATAATAGCCCAATGCGATAGCCCAATAGCCCAAAGCATTTCAGTATTCCTGCTAGATCTTCATAAAAACTGTAACAGTCTCAAAGCAGAGTCCCCACTGCACATCACTGTTTGTTATTCCCCTACATTGCCATTACTGTACACACACACACACACACACACACACACACACCTCACCACCACCACTACTACTACTACCACTGCTGCTGCTACTACTACCATTACTGTGTATTTATGATTAAGAACACTTCAAGCCCTTGTCACCTCTTGCCTGGACTTTTACAATTGCCACTTAATTGGTCCTGTATTCTCCAGTCTCTGCCTGATCCACCCTTCACATAGCTGCCAAAATAGTCTCTTGAAGTACCTTTGTCTGCCTCAGTTTCTTCATCTGTAAATGGGAATAATAACAGCACCTACTTTCCAAAGTTGCTGTGAGAATGAAATGAGATATTTGTAAAGTGCTTTGCAAACCTTAAAGTACTACATAGGTCCTAGCTTTCCACTCCTCCTCAAAAAAGAGTCCCTATTGCCTCTGAGGAAAATTCCTTTGTTTGGTATTTAAAACCTATAATTTGGCTTGTAATACACTGCCTGAATCTGCCTATCTGAGCAACAGTTTAATCAAACTCCAGTAACCCTCTCTGGGGGCATTTGCTTTGCCTCTACTTGCCTCCCTTAGCAGTAATTCTATCAGGCTCAAGAAATTCTTTCAAGCAACCTGCATCCTCCCCTATCCAAGCACCCTTCAATCTCCCCATCCCCTGCTCAATTTCCCAAGACCAAACCCCTTTGGACAATGATAACCTACCTGAATTCATTTCTCAATAATTAATATATGCCCACCCCACCCCATCATACTTTACCCTTTCCAGTGACTCTGAACACATAGATGCCATTGTTTAAACCCCATTTTCACCCCCGACTCTCTTCCACCACATTTCCAACCTCTCACAGGATGTTGGTTGACTGAAGTCTTTCCTCAATCTAGTCTATCCCCCATTCAGCTGCCAAACTGATCTTAAAGTTCAGGCCTGACTATATCAAAAACATATCACATATTCAATAATGTCAATGGCTCCTATAACCTCGAAGATCAAATAGAAAATCCTATATTTGGACTTAAAAACCCTTCATAACCTGGCCCCTTCCTGCCTTTCTAGTTTTCTTACATCTCAATCCCCTCCATATACTTCAAGATCCGGTGACACTGGCCTTATTGTAGTGCTTCCAACAAGACACTCCATTGCCCAATTTGGGCCATTTTCAATGGTTTTCCCCATACCAGGAACATACTGTCTCCATTAGACTGCAAACTTTTTAAGAATAGGGACTTTTTTGTTTTGTTTGCCTTTATATTCTCATCATTTAGCTTAGTGCTTGGCATGTAGTATTTAGTTAACAAATGCTTGTTAATGTAAATACAAGTACCAACAGCTTCCTACCTCTTATGCCAAACCCCACAGACCCAGTGGATAGAGCTGGACCTAGAATCAGGAAGACCTACATTCAAATCTAGCCTCATACATTTACTAAATGTTTGACCCTGTCTTGTCTCAGTTTCCTTATCTGTAAAATGGGCACAATAAAAGCACCCATCTCCCAGGGTTGTTATGAGGATCCAACCGCATCACATTTGTTAAGCACTTAGCACAATGCCTGGCACCCAGTAGGCACTTTAAATACTTGATTGCTCCCTTTATTCTCTCAGCACTGCCAAATTTATACATTCTCCAAGGATCTTGCCAAAAGCCGCTCCTGGTTATTTTTAGTGCCACAGTATTTTTGACATTGTACTTACTGCTAACAACAATAAAGATGACATCCCCCAGAAGACCAGAATTTAAAAAGAGGAGTAAATAGCAGCAAATGAACACATGTTTGTTTCAGGGAATATGCATTAGAATAAGCTAGAGAAAAAGAAATTTGGCTTACAAATGCCTTACACCAAACTGTCTCTAGTGTCCTTTTCCAAAGTAACCACTTACAAACCATCAGTGCTTCTTCAAAGATTTTTAATACCAACCAAAGGGACTCAAGAGAGAACTTAAGTGTATAAATGTGAGAACAAATTTCCTGTAGAAGGATGCAGGTGTTTTCAAAGTTACATTGTTTTTGTAATGTTAAACCTGGGTCTTTAGAAACTACAGATATTTCCAACTAAACAGCTAAATGGTATCACCATCTGGAGGTTTCTGAGCAGCCTACAAACTGTGAACTAGTGGTTTTTGCTTAAGATTAAGTGACTCTGCATAGGAGACACTCTTCACCACAGCTGACATTAATGAATTCTGCTGTTAGTAGTTTCAAGAGTTGCATATGTAAAGAAGAGTCAATCAATTTAGGGTGCTTATAGAAGAGCAAAGTTGAGGCTAAATCAACTGACATCTCTCTGTACTCAAAGAGACACTCCCAACAGACAATAAAAGACATTTCATAGGCAATTCACTAAAGAATAATCTGTAGTTTTTCCTTAAACATGAGGCAGGAAATACACAAACCGAGCTATCTGTAAAATATTTGTACTTTACATTTCAGTAGAATATTTGCTTTGTTTTTTTTTTATTATAAGTTGACAAAGAAATATGTAGAAAATTTTTCATCATTTTGTATTGAGCTATTTAATAATAGTTAAGAATGAATCTGATTTCTGCTTGGAAACTAATACTTTTAAATGCCTTGTTCAGATCCTAACTCTCACTTCCTCCAGATAATTCTCTATTTTTTCATTCTTTTGGATTTGTTTTACAGTGTCTTGATTTCTCATAAAGTCACTAGCTTCCAATTGCTCCACTCTAATTTTTAAGTAAGTATTTTCTTCAGTAAGCTTTTGGACTTCCTTTCTCATTTGGTCAATTTTCCTTTTTAAGGCATTCTTCTCCTCATTGGCTTTTTGGACCTCTTTTGCCATTTGGGTTAGGTTATTTTTTAAGGTGTTATTTTCTTCAGTGTTTTTTTGGGGTCTCCTTAACAAGCTGTTGACTTGTTTTTCATGATTTTCTTGCATCACTCTCATTTCTCTTCCCAGTTTTTCCTCTACTTCTCTTGCTTGCTACTTAAAATCTTTTTTGAGCTCTTCTATGGCCTGGGACCAATTCATATTTTTCTTGGAAGCTTTGGATGTAGGAGCTTTGACTTTGTTGTGTTCTTCTGGTTGGATGCTTTGATCTTCTTTGTCACCAAAGAAAGATTCTATGGTCTGACTCTTTCTGCACTGCTTGCTCATGATCTTGGCCAATTACTTGAGTTATAAACTCTTTGTTAAGGTAGGGGTCTGCTTCTAGTGTGGAGAATGTACTGTCCCAAGCTTCGGGGGTTTTGTGCAGCTATTTTCAGAGATACTCCTAGGGACCTGTAAATTTTCAGTTCTTCCAAAGTAGTATGATCAAGGGTGAGATATTTACTCCTTTCCTGGACTGTGTTCTGGACTATGAGTGAACACAAACATTCTTTTCCATCTTGGAACTGACAGGAGGATTGCCTCTCTACCACCACTACAAGCTCTATCATGCCAGCACTCCTCCTCACCCCAGGACTGCCACCCAGAACTGTGACCCAGATCCAAGCATGGACAAAGCAAGAGAATCCTGCTTCAGCAGCAGGAAAGAGATTTCTGCAATCCCCCTCTGATCAGCCACTTGATTCCCACTCATTCTGTGGGCTTGAAGCTCAGGAAGCAGCTGCCGCACTGGGGCCACATGTGGGTACTGGGGCTGGGACCAAGCTTCTCTCTCACTGCAGTAACAGACTTTTCCTTCTGACCTTCTAAGTGTTCTTTGGTGTTCGTGGGTTGAGAAGTCTGGAAACTGACATAGCTGCTAGTGATTCAGTCCTCTGAGGCCTGTTCCAGTTTTGCTGAGGCCTGTTTTGCCTGTGTGACCATGCCAAACTGCTCCTCTCCCTGCCCACTTGATAGACCTTTCCAATCAACCATCTAGGTTGTCTTGGGCTGTAAATTTGTATCACTCTGTATTTTTGTGGGTTCTGCTGCATTAGAATTTGTTTAGAGCCAATTTTTACAGGTATTTGGAGAGGTTTGGGAGAGAGCTCAAGCAAGTCACTGCTTTTACTCTGCCATCTTGGCTCCACCTCTCCCCCACCCCCCCAATAATTCTCTAAATGCTGTAGAGCAGTTGATGATTTGTGTTGGAAAGGGAAATTTCCACACTGGGAGATTCTTACTCCAGTGAAATGACAGATCTGGGCCCAAAATGTCTAGAGCACTGTGCCAGGCACTAGGGAAAAGAAGAGAAAGAGAGAAGGAACCATGTAGTAGAAGACATTATTTCTCTTCTGGGAGCCAAGATGGTAGAGTAAGAAGTACATTGTTCTCACCCTCCATTATTGACCTCTGAGAGCCCAGAAAAGAAATATGCTGAAGAAAACCATTCCTTAAAATACAATTGGCCAAGTGGAAAAAAATACACTGAAGAATACAAATTCTGAAAAAATACAATTGACCAAATGGAAAAAAAGGACACTGAAGAAAACAACTCCTTAAAAAGTAGAATTGGTCAAATGAAGGAGGGACAAAAACTCACTGAAGAGAAGAACTCCTGAAAAAGTAAAATGGGCCAAATAGAAAAGGAGGTACAAAATCTAATAGAAGGAAGCAATTTGTTAAAAATTAGAATTGGGTAAGTGGAAGTTAATGACTCTATGGGATATCAAGAATCAGTCAAACAGAAACAGAAGAATGAAAAAAAAAATAGAAGAAAACATGAAATAACTCATTGTCAAAACAACTGACCTGGAAAATAGATCCAGGAGAGACAATTCAGAAATTATTGGTCTGCCTGAAAATCATGATGAAAAACAAACAAACAAGCAAACAAACAAACAAACAAACAAAAAAACCTGGACAGTATCTTTCAGGAAATCATCAAGGAAATCTGCCCTGAGGTCCTAGAACCAGATGGTGAAATGGTCATGGAAAGAATCCACCTATTACCTCCTGAAAGAGATCCCAAATTAAAAATGCCAAGGAATATTGTAGCCAAATTCCAAAATTACCAGGTCAAAGAAAAAATACTGCAAGCAGCAAGAAAGAAACAATTTAAATATGATAATATCTCAAGCAAGATTATGTAGGACCTTGCAGCTTTTACGTTAAAAGATCAGAGATCATGGAATACACTATTTAATAAAACAAAGGAGCTTAGATTACAACTAAGGATCAATTACTTAGCAAAAATGAGCATAGTCTTTCAGAGGAGGAGATGGATATTCAATGAAATAAGAGACTTCCAAACCCTCCTGATGAAAAGACCAGAGCTTAACAGAAAATTTGATCTTCAAATACAAGACTCAAGAGAGGCATAAAAAAAGTAAATAGGAAAGAAAAAAAAACAGTAACATGTTATTAATAAGGACAAACTTTACATTCTTACAAGGGAAGATGACACTTGTAACTCTTGAGAACTGTATTATTATTATGACGTATAAAAGGGGCATACCTAGACAGGGGTCATGATATAAGTTGACTTTGATGTGATGATAAAAAAATCTAATTAAGTGGTGAAAAGGGACTGTTCCATGAGTTGAGGAAAGGAGGATGCAGACAAGGGTAAATTATATCAAATGAAAAGGCACAGAAACCTATTACAGTAGAAGGAAAGAAGGGAGGGATGTGAGGATTGTTTGACCCTTACTCTCATCAGAGTTGGGTCAAAGAGGGAATAGAAATAGAGGTATAGAAATCTAAATTACCCTATAGGAAATAGGAGGGGAAAGAGGAAAGAAAAGGGAGGGGATGGATGGAAGGGAAGGCAGACTGAGGGAAGCAGTGGTTGAAATCAAAACTCTAGTGAAGAGAGAAAGGGAGAAAGGAGAGAGAAAAGCATAAATACCAGGTGGGGGTGAATATGGGATCTAGAGAAAGACACAGATAGTAATCATAGTTGTGAATGTGAATGGGATAAACTCTTCCATAAAATGGAAGTGGTTAGCAGAGTGGATTATGAACCGTAATCCTACAATATGTTGTTTACAAGAAACACATTTGAAGCAAAGGGATACACACAGAGTAAAGGAAAAAGTCTGGAGAAGAATATATTATGCTTCAGCTGAAATAAACAAAGTGGGGGTAGCAATCCTCATCTCAGACAAAGGAAAAGGAAAAATAGATCTAATTAAAAGAGTTAGGAAGGAAACTACATCCTACTAAAAGTTACCATAGATGATGAAGCAATAGCCTTACTAAAAATATATGCATCAAGGGATATAGCATTCAAATTCTTAGAGAAGTTAAGGGAATAACAGGAAGAAATAGACAGCAAAATTGTACTAGTGGGGAACTTCAACTTCCCCTCTTTGAACTAGTAAATCTAACCACAAAATAAACAAAGAAGAAGTTAAAGAGGTGAACAGAATTTTAGAAAAGTTAGATATGGTTGACTTCTGGAAAAAACTGAATGAGAATGGAAAGGAATATACCTTCTATAGGCACATGACACCTATACAAAAATTGACCATGTATTAGGGCATAAAAACCTCACAATTCAGTGCAGAGAGGCGGAAATATTAAATGCATACTTTTCAGATCATGATATAATAAAAATTACATCTAATAAAGGGCCATGGAAATAGACTAAAAATTAATTGGAAACTAAATAATCTAATCCTAAAGAATGAGTGGGCCAAACAATACATTATAGAAACAATAACTTCATTCAAGAGAATGAGAATAATGAGACAACATACCAAACTTTATAGGATGTAGTGAAAGTGGTTCTTAGGGGAAGTTTTATACCTCAGAATGCTCACATGAATAAAATAGAGAAACAGGAGATGAATGAATTGGGCATGCAACTAAAAAAAGCTAGAAAAAGAACAAATTTAAAATCCCCAATTAAATACCAAATTAGAAAATTTGAAAACCAAAGGGGCGATTAATAAAATTGAAATTAAGAAAAATATCAAAATAAATAAAACTAAGAACTGGTTTTATGAAAATAAAACCAATAAAATAGGTAAACCTTTGGTTAATTTGATTTAAGAAAAAGAAAGAAGAAAACCAAATTTCTAGCATCAAAAATGAAAAGGGTGAATTCACCACAAATGAAGAGAAAATCAAAAAAATTAGGAGCTATTTTGCCTAACTGTATGCCAATAAATTTGACAATCTTAGTGAAATGGATGAATATTTATACAAATATATATATTGCTCAGGTTAACAGAAGAAGAAATAAAATACTTAAATAACCACATTTCAGAAAAATAAGTTGAACAAGCCATCAATGAACTCCCCAAGAAAATTCTCCAGGGACAGATTTCAAGTTAATTTTACCAAAATTAAAACAACAACAACAACAATTAATTCCAATACTATATAAACTATCTGGAAAAACAGACAAGGAAGGAGTCCTACTTAACTCTTTTTATGATACAAATTTGGTGCTGATACCTAAACCAGCAAGAGTCAAAAAAGAGAAAGAAAATTAGTTACAAATTTCCTTAATGAATATAGATGCGAAAATTTTTAAATAAAATATTAGCAAATTAATTATAGCAAATTATTTTGAGGATAATACACTATGACCAGGTAGGATTTATACCAGGAATGCAGGGATGGTTCAAAATTAGGAAAACTATCAGGATAATTGACCATAACAATAACAAAACTAACAGAAATCAAATGATTATCTTACTAGATGCAGAAAAATCATTTGACAAAATACAACACTCATTCCTATTAAAAATGGTAGGGAACATGGGAATAAATGGAGTCTTTCTTGAAATGATAGGTAGTATTTACCTAAAACCATCAGCAAGAATTATTTGTAATGATGATAAGCTAGAAACATATCCAATAAGATTGGGGGTGAAACAAGAATGTCCATTATCACCATTAAAACCTGTTATTCAATATTGTACTAGAAATGTTTGCTTTAGCAAAGAGAAAAGAAAAATAAATTGAATGAATTAGAATAGACAAAGAAGAAACCAAGCTATCACTCTTTGCAGGTGGTATGATGGTATACTTAGAGAATCTTAGAGAATCAAATAAAAAATTACTTGAAATAACAAACAAATTGAGCAAAGTTGCAGGATATAAAATAAACTCATTTAATTCATTGGCATTTCTATATATTATCAACAAGGCCCAACATCAAGAGATAGAAAGAGAAATGCTATTTAAAGTTACTGTAAACATTATAAAATATTTGGAGATTTACCTGCCAAGACAAATCTAGGAACTATATGAGCACTATTACAAAACACTCTTCACACAAATAAAGTCAGACCTAAATAATTGGAAAAATATCAGTTGCTAATGGGTAGGCTGGGCTAATATAATAAAATGATAATTCTACTTAAATTAAATTACTTATTCAGTGTCATACCAATCAATCTACCAAAAATATTTTATAGAGCTAGAACCAATAATAACAAAAATCATCTGAAAGAACCAAAGGACCAAGGGAATTAATGAAAAGAAATGGAGGGGAAGGTGGCCTAGCCTTCCAGATCTTATATTGTATTGTAAAGCAGCAATCATCAAAACTACTTGGTGCTGGCTAAGAAATAGAGTGGTGGATAAGTGGAATATATTTGGTACACAAGACAATAGTCAATGACTATAGTAATCTACTGTTTGATACATCCAAAGACTCCAGTTTCTGGCATAAGAACTCACTATTTAACAAAAACTGCTAGGAAAACTGGAAAATAATATGGCAGAAACTAGGCATAGACTAACATCTTATACCATACACCAAGATAAAGTCAAAATAGGTACATCATTGATATATAAAGGCTGATATTACAAGCAAAATAGGAGAGTAAGGAATAGTTTACCTATCAGATCTATGAAGAAGGGAATAGTTTATGACCAAACAAGAGATAGAGAACATTATGAAATACACAATGGATGGTTTTGATTATATTAAATTGAAAACTTTTTGCACAAACAAAGCCAATTCAACCAAGATTAGGAGGGAAGCAGAAAGCTGGGAAACAGCCAGCATCTCTGATAAAGGCCTCATTTCTTTATTATATAGAGAACTGAGTCAAATTTATAAGAATACAAGTCATTTTCCAATTGATAAATGGTCGATGGATATGAACAGGTAGTTTTCAGAGGAAGAAATTAAAGCCATCTGGTAGTCATATGAAAAAATGCTCTAAATCACTATTGATTAGAGAAATGCAAATCAAAACAACTCTGAGATAACACATCACACTTATCAGATTAGCTAACATGACAAAACAGGAAAAAAAATGTTGGAGAAGATATGGGAAAATTGGAACACTAATGCATTGTTGGTGGAGTTGTGAACTGATCCAACCATTCTGGAAAACAATTTGGAACTATGCCCAAAGGGCTATAAAACTGTTCATACCCTTTGACCCAGCAATGCCACTTCTAGGCCTGTATCTCAAAGAGATCATAAAAACAGGAAAGGGACCCACGTGTACAAAAATATTTATAGCAGCTTTTTCTGTGGTGGCAAAGAATTGGAGTTTGAGGGAATATCCATCAACTGGGGAATGACAGAACAAGTTGTGGTATATGAATGTAATGGAATACTATTGTGTTATAAGAAATGATGAGCAGGGTGATTTCAGAACAACCTGGAAAAACTTATATGAATTGATGCTCAGTGAAGTGAGCAGAACCAGGAGAACGTTGTATACAGTGACAGCCACATTGTGTGATGACTGACTTTGAGAAGCTTAGCTCTTCTCAGCAAAGCAAGGATCTAAGCTAGCTCCAAAAGACCCACAATGGAAAATGCTATCAACATACAAAGAAAGAACTTTGGAGTCTGAATGCTGATGAAAGCATACTATTTGCTCTCTTTTTCTTTTGTTGTTTTGTTTTGTTTCTTCTTTCTCTTGGTTCCTCCCATTAGTTCTAATACTACTTTTCATCATGACTAATGTGAAAATATGTTTAATATGAATGTCTAGGTAGAACCTATATCAAATTGCGTATCATCTTGGGGAGGTGGAAGGAGAGGGAGGGAAGGAAATTTAAAACTCAAAATCTTATGGAATTGAATGTTGAAAACTAAAAATAAATTAATTTTAAAAAAGGTAAAAGGATAGTTACCTAAATAAATGACCTTTTAAAAAATTTCTTAAGTTACTTTTTTCTAACATTTGTGTTTCTCTATTCATGAGAAGAAGAAAAGAACAATTAGTTAAGAACAACATAATTCTTCTGGTGAATGAGAATTTCATATCTGGCTTTTTTTTAAAACAAAGAATCACAGAATTTTGGAACTCAAAAGGACCTTAAGGGATAACTAGCCTAAACTTCCCCCTCCAAAGTAAGTGGAAAGTGAGGCTCAGAAATACTAAAAGGAGGAATGCAGAAAAAAGACATTATTCCTATCTTCAAAAAGATCATAATCTTAAAAGTTGTATCCTTTGTGACCCTGGGCAAGTCACAACTCCAATTGCCTAAAAAAAAAAAAAAGTTATATCCTTCCACACAGCAATCTCAGACTGACCAAATATTCAAAGGAGATTAATAGTAGACAGAAAAAGCCAAAATACTCCTGTAAACTTCATGAATAACAAAGTAAAATTGGAAATGAAGAAGGCATATATCAATTGGGCAATAGCTGAACAATTTGTATTTTAAGAATGTAATGAAACATGATTATGCCATAAGTATCTACGAAAATGAGAAATTCAGAGAAACAGGAGATTTGTACAAAAGAAGAGTAAGAAACTAGACCCAGAAGAACAGCATATGCAATGATTATAACAATATAAATATAAACAACTCTAAGAAACATCAAAATTCAGATTATACACAACATATAATTTTAGTTCCAGACAATTTATAATGAAATACACAGTTGAGATGGTAGACTATGAGTTCAGATTGTTGCATATACTATCAGTCACAGTTCCTATGTTGGATTATTTGCATAAGTTTTTCTTCATTACCTAAGAGGGGTGTATGCAGGTGGAGATATTATTGGATGATAAAATGAAAGAAAATATAAAATACCTCACGGGAAAAACAACTCACCTGGAAAATAGGTCAAGTGGAGTCAATATCAGAAATATTGGACTACCTGAAAGCCATAATCAAAAGGATTCTGCACAGCATCTTTCAGGAAATTATCAAGGAAAACTGCCCTGATGTCCTGGAACTAGAGGGCAAAATAGGCACTGAAAGAATCCACTGAACACCTCATGAAAGAGATTCCAAAATAAAAACTCCAAGGAACAATGTAGCCAAATTTCAGAACTATCAGGTCAAGGAAAAAAAAAAATACTACAAGTGGCCAGAAAGAAACAATTCAAATATCAGGGAGTCATAATCAGGAATACACAGGAATTGGCAACTGCAACCTTAAAGGATTGGAGGTCATGGAACATGATATTCCAGAAGGGGACTACCACCAAGAATCACTTGCCTGGCAAAATTAAGCATGATATGTCAAAGGAAAGAATAGACATTCAGTGAAATAGAAGGATTTCAAGTCTTCATAAGGAGAAGACCAGAACTAAACCAAGAAGGGATGAGTCTATCAAAATTAGTCATCTAATAATGTGGCTGTGTAAATGTTCTCTTGGTTCTGCTCACTTCACTGAGCATCAATTCATATAAGTCTTTTCAGGTTTTTCTAAAGTCAAACTGCTCATCATTTCTTATAGCACAATAGTATTCCATTACATTCATATATCACAACTTGTTCAACCCAGAAATACACACAAACACACACACACACATATATATATATATATATATACATATATATATACATATAATTATATACTTACCAGGTAAAATTAAATATAGTCCTTGAACCTCCAGTTTTGCCACCTTTATTTTCCTTCCAATATGAAGATGAAAGCAGCAGAACCAGGTGTAGAAAACTGAACACAGAAAAAAACTAAAATGAAAAATGTTGAGAAAAACACAGTGATTTCCTTTCTGATAATCAGCCTCATAAATTATCCTCTATTTCTGTCATGAGCTGTACTGTATTTAAAAAACGAAATCTCTGAATGCATAATCAATAAGACTTGCATCTTCTGAGTGATTCACCAAACACTAAGTTGAAATCTCTCTCTCTCTCTCTCTCTCTCTCTCTCTCTCTCTCTCTCTCTCTCTCACTCTCTCTCTCTCTCTCAGTGTGTGTGTGTGTCTCTGTATCTCTCTCTCTTTTCCAGAAAGAAAATCAAACTGCATTTTTCTCAATCATGCCGAGAGACTGTTCATCTATCACTGACCGTCTTTCAGATACAAATGGGAAAACTTCAGCTGTTATTAATTCCAACTGTGGGGATAATATAGGGAAGAGTTATGCCCAGATCATTTAGTTGCTCTTTGATTTTCCTTCTTATAACTGCTACTTATTTAATCTCTGATGTCTTATCATGGCAAGGAGGTAAATTTGGGCTCTTGAAGGCTTTGCCAGTAAAGTTCAAAATCCATCTTGTCTTACGAACCTAGAGAGGTTTTAAGTGTAGGTACAGTGGTAGACTTTGTATGTATAAATGTTACTTGAGCCCCTGCCTCAATAAATTATGTGAGGCTCAAAACCAACTTGAATGATAGAGTTTGTGTTTTGGTTTGTTTGTTTGTTTTGTTTTTTAGCCTTTTGCATGTACAACTTTCTTTTTTTTTTTTTAATTTTTAGGCAATTGGGTTTAAGTGGCTTGCCCAGAGTCACACAGCTAGTAAGTGTCAAATATTTGGTCTGAGGCTGGATTTGAACTCAGGTCCTCTTGACTCCAGGGCTGGTGTTCTATCCACTGTGCCATCTAGCTGCTCCCAGATACAACTTTCAAAGGACATTTGCCAAGTGATCTACAACTTTAGGGTGTGATGTATACCAGTGGAAGGAGTTACTGATGTTTGAAGTACTAAGCATTCCTACTTGAAATAGTCTTGCATGGACAGAACCAGAGACTGACAATCTTGTTCAACAAAGACCATGCTTTTTAGAATGTCTCATCAGTCAGTTCCAAAGGATAGGATGAGAATTCATAGTGTCGGACTTGGAGTTAGGAAGAACAGGTTGAATTCTCACCTTAGGTAGTTAATAGCACTGTGGCCCTCAGAAAACCATTTAACCTCCCTCAGCCTGTTTCATTATCTGTAAAATGAGGGTCTCAGACTGGCCAACCTCAAATCTAGGCCAGAGTTCAATTTAGGATACTGTGATACATTTAGGAACTATTAAATCTCTACAGAATGTAGGAATAAATTGGAGTATATGAAGATGAGGGGATTTTACATTCTATGGTCAGATAGAATGAGAGGTTTAAAGTACAGTACAGAATAAAGAATATGGAATGTTTCCAATTAGTTGGTCACATTGTTTTGCCAAAAAGGAAAAAAAAATGGGAAATATAGTTAAGTATATAGATTTCCATAGTATTGCATATTTAATGATCTTTGCTCCCCCTCAATGTTCATTCTAAATAAGAAGTATCAAACTTGTGGTCAACAGCAAAGTACCTCCTGAACTCAGTTAAATGTAATTAGGAAACGTTTGACAAAAATAAATAAAATATAAGATAAATAATGTTAATTTGTGTTCTCTAAATTCACTAACACCGATAACAATAATAACAACAATAACTCACTTTTATGTAATGCTTCACAGTTTATAAAGGGCTTTCCCTATAACAAGACCATCAGTGCAATTATTTTCTTTTAAGAACTTAGATTCTATGTCATTTGGTTCATTTATATTAGTATTGATATTATTTCATCTATGAAACCTTTCAGCAAAATGTAGTTTCCAAGCTTATCTCTTCTAATTGCAATTATAACCCTCATTTTATAGATCAGGGAATTTATACCCAGATACATTAATACGCCCAATAACATACCATTACTAGTAAGAAAAGACTCCAAAATTCAAGCCCAGGTACACTGACTCCCAATCTTTTACTCGATTATGATCAGTTGATTTTGCTTTGTTTCATGGATACATTCTAATCCTGGTTAACTCCCTTCCATATTATGCTTCTGACAATAAAACAGATATATCTTTTATTTAATATCTTTATGTTACAAATTGCTTGGTGTGCATCCATCACTATTCTTGAGGGAAACAGCTCAAAGCAAGTAAGCATCATATACTAAACTCTAAACTCTTTGAGGTATAGAGACCTCACCCTGTTTTATTTTTTTTATATACCTAGAACCTCCCAGTGTTCTTTCTGTATGTATGACATACAAAATGGTTAAGAAATTTAATTTTATATGAATGACAATTACAATTTTTATTTCAGGTGTTTTTTCATATTTAACATGTTAAGAAATTCCAGTCATTTTCCCTATAATTATGTTGCTATTTAAATTTTTTTCTCTCCTTTATTGCTCTTGGATTACTGGTATTCTTCTTTTGAGCATCAATGATAAGTACAATAGGAGTTTTTAGGTCTATGTTCATTTTTTAAAATAAAACTAAATGAAGAGTTGTTTGATCTAGGTCTGCAGTAATGTTTTAACTTCGTGTATTTTTCTCCCTTAAATCTTTGTCACTTTATTCTTTTCCCATAATTATAATCCCTGGACTTCAGTATGAAGCAGAGAATAATGATTTAAAAAAAAAAAAACAACAAGGAAATAGTGAGAGGGAAAATTCAACAGACCACATTGGGAAGGCATGATTTTTTTGTGAGAAATCATCAGTGCAGCACTGTGTACCCAGTGGATGCTCTGTGAGAGTGGGAATAACTGGGCATTTTAATGACCCCAATGATTGTGGGGTTTTTGCCTCAATGTAGATGAAGTTTTTAGCAATTCTCTTGAAATGACTCAGACTGTCCCTATCTATGATTTGTCCTTCATTTCATTTCCATGTGGTACTAAATCCTCCAGACTCATGCAGCTTTTGAAAACATGAGCTAAAGACTCAAAGATGACTGCCAATTCTCCTTGCTGCCTCAGGTTATCAGCACAGCCTCTGTTTTGATTTTTAACACACTGTGGGCTGGATGTATTCCCAAGCAAGGTCCATTGGTTTCAATGATATTTTGGCCTTAGATTGGCTTTAAGGTAACAAAAACTGACCCTATCTTCTGGGACTGACTCCACTGCTGAATAGCTTTTGAAGTAACTTAACTAGCTTAAATATAACAATCCTGGTGAGATCCCAATTATTCTTTTGGGGAACAAAGGTTATTTCTTCCTATTCTCTTTCCTTGTCTCCAGATCACAAACAGCACTGAGAGAGAGTGAGCAAATTTGTATGGCCATCCCTGTGCAATGGCACCTGGTAACCAAGGCAATGGAGATATTGAATCTTTTCAATCTATTTTACCGCAAGACTACATTCTGGAGGCATATTTCCAAAGTATTTAGATACCTTCACTGTGACCTACTTAATTAACTTTATTTCCCAAGTTCCTCTAAGAGAATGCAGTGACATTGGTTTAAAACACCTTCTAAATGTGCCCATTCCTGGCTATCAGCATGTTTGCTTTCACTGTTATCCATCAGAGGCCCTAAATTTGCCCTTCAGTTGATCTAACTAATCAGTTTTAAAGGATTTAAAGTTAAACTAACAGACAAAAGCAAATTTGCTTAGCGGCCAGGACAAACTAAGATAAGTTCCCCAAACAGAAGCTTTCAGTTTAGAGAAAACAAAAATGATTTCTTCCTTTGCTTTCTCACAATATTGGGGTGGGAGTATCTATCTCAGATCAAGGTGCCTGGGAATTTCATTCTGGGAATAAAATAAAGAAATAGAAAAGGGGAACTAGCAAATTATCTTAGGGGTAGTTAGGTTCCCTTAATAGAATGCACCATAAGGAAAATAGAAAGCACTATAGGGTTCTTGTAGGCCACAGATATTGGAACCATGAGTACCCTGTCAAGCACAGACGTGAAGTTGAGGCAGAAGTGTGATTTCTTCAGTGTGTTGGCTGTGCTTCCCCCCCACTTAAAGTTATCCTCTCAGTACCCTCCCAACTCCACTGTGCCTAAAGGCTTCACGCTGCCCTCTGGTGGACTCTCCATGGTGTTGCCTACCCTCAGGCAGGGCTGACAACTATTTCTGACTTTTTGGTCCCCCATTAAAAAGTTTAGCCACCTTTGTGTCAATTGCCCCTAGTTTATCTAGATGATGTTATAATCATTCAGAATCATGGTATGTTAAAACTAAAAGCTGATGAATTAATGGACTATTGTTGTAGAATTTAAAAAAATGATGAAATGGATGATTTCTGAGGAAACTGGGAAGACATATGAACTGATGTGGGATGATGTGAGTAAAACTAGGAGAATAATTTATACAATGACAATGACATTATGAAATAAAATAATTTCCTACCTTCTGATAAAGATAATGAAGTCAAAATGCTGAATGAGCTCTACATGTTTGGACTTGATCAGTGAAGAAATTTGCTTCACTTGACTACTCATATTTGTTATGAAAGCTTTCTTTTTTCTCTTTCCTTTCTTTTTTTCTCTTTCTTTTTTGGTCACTAGGAAGGGAAGGGGAAGAATTAAAAAGTAAATGTGACTTGGATTGCAATTGTGGAAAAATAATAAAATTGCATTTTAAAAGAGGAATGAATGTGATATAAAACAAAAGGAATAATTTTTAAAGAAGAAACTTTTCAATGAATAGGTGTTAATGGTTTATTATAGGTTAAAATATGGTCCTTCTGAGTAACATTTGCATTTTAATAGAGGACTTCCACGCCTTAATTCAATTAGACAAATATCTACAATGGACAAGGCCCTATGATAGACTCTGACTTTACAAAGATGAAGAATGTCATAGGCTCTGCTCTTAAGGAGGAGGAATAAGATAGTTACATAAATAACCATAATACAAGTCAAAATAAGAAAAATGCAAAGGAATCATGCCAACATTCTCTCAAGGAGTGATAAAGAATAAGCAATAAGGGAACACCAAGGACTGTAACAAGTCCATGAGGGGTATATATGGAAATGAGGATGATTTTTTTTTTATTTCAGGTAACATTTCCACGGGCCATGTGATACTCTTACTTCACCTCCATTCTGGGCCATCCCTGTACCAACGTCCTGGGAAGATGCAGAAGAGCAAGAGAACACTTTTGTAAGGCAAAGAATTGAAAAGTTTGAAAGGAATCTGAAGGGTCACATAGTCCAAACTGTCTCTGAATAAAAATTAGTTCTACAACATTCCCCTACTAGTAATAATTCATTTTGAAAAACTTTGCTTGAAGAACTTCACAGTGGTGAGTCCATTATCAAGATAGCCTATTCTGCTTTGGGATAGTTTGAATTGCTGGGAAGTTTTTCCAGCCATCAAGTCTCAATTTGCCTCTTTGAAACTTAGTTCTTATTGCTCTTAGTTTTGCTCTCTGAGGAGAGAATAAACTTTCCTAATTAGTGTTCCACGTAATAGCTTTCTTTCAGTAATGAAAACAACAATAACAACAACAAACAAACGAACTCTGGTTTGTTGGCAAAAATCATTTAACATTTAATTTAACATGTAATTATTCATTTAACAGAATTCATTTGCTCTAAGATATCTTGTCCTTCTACCTGGTATCCTCTCTCATTTTCTATAAAACACTGAATACATATACATATACACACATACACAAACACATACCAGTAATCTTACTTTTTGGAAACTTTCACCTTCCTATTTAATAGGTTTCTTACTTCCTATGACATCTGACATAGTAAACTAATCAGATATGCCTGAATGAGATCTCCTTCCTTCCCTATAAAACACCTGGCCCCCTTCCTTCCCTGAGTAGCCTGGTAGTGGAACAACTCAGATGTGCCTGCACCAAATTAGGAAGAAGTGTGAGAAGCAGGCATTACCTGGGTGCTAAGTCCAGAGGGATCCTCTTGAATGATCATGAATCCTCTTCTTCCCTTGCTATGGCCTGAAGCCCATGTTATCCAAGGCCATGACTTTTTTCTCTGCTGGTTAAGTTACACTGTGTCTTGTCCCTTCAGAGATCCAGTTGAATACTTGCCTGGTAGATGATTGCAAGTCTGATGAATCATTTCCCACACTCACTATATGCACCTAATTTACAACACAAGGATTTCAGTTATATTGTATGAATTAAGACATACCCAACAAAAGTCTACTGATTTTACTACATCTTTGACTTAGTTTTTTTTTTTGGGTTGGTTTGTTTGCTTCTGTAGAAATCCCTAAATCTTCAAAGACAGTGAAACCAAAGACCCTCCATGGGTAACATTCACACGAATTCAGCTAACAATGTGTTAACAATTTTTAGTTAAGACAGAAAGCTGAAAAATCATAGAGAATCCCTAATTCATCTATGTAAACTCCAGGAAATATCTACTAAATGATACAGATAGAAAAATGGAGGAGAAAGTTAAAAAAAAGAAATAGTAGTAAGCTTCTCCATTCAGTGAAGGATGGAGACAAGAAGCCTGTGACCTGAAAAGAGGGATCACACTAGAAGACGTAGAAACCAGAGAAGACAAAGCGTGAATACTTTGAACTTTCTGACCAGGGATCCACTGTGTGATCACACTTAGCTCTCTAAGGGGATACAGTCTAATTGAGAAAAGGACCAGTACATTCTTTTACCAATACATATAATTATGATAAACAGTAGAGTGATATAAGTGTAAAGAAATAAATCAGGTGAAGTGCCATGAGAAATTTGAGGAAAGACTGTTCACTTTCATACAAGAAGATGGATGCAGATAAAGGAAAATTTCACAGAAAAAATGAAAACTGGGACCTTAGTTTTAGAAACCTTAGGAACCTTTAGAAACCTAAGTTTAGGATCTTAGAAAAGTAGGACCTTAAAGGAAGAAAGTCACCTCAACAGAAGAGATAGAGAATTATGATTAGAGCAAGATGAAACAAAGGTCAGAGATTAAGATGGGAAGGATGAGAACAAAAAACTCAGAATACAAGCTATGCAGCTCTAACTGTATCAGCTAATAACTGTCAGGGCTACAGAATTTTCTGTTTCCTTATTTTCCCCCCACAATGATATTTTCCAGGAGCTTTCCTTTGAGATAAGTCAGTCTACCCCTAAAGCTCACAACTGTAGTAATAGCATAGATCAAACTGTCAAAGACCTGAGCTCAAATCCAGCTTCAGACCTTTATAAGCTGTGTGACCCTGGGCACGTCACTTAACCTCTATGCCTCAGTTTCTTCATCTGAATGAGGGGATTGGACTTAGTGAGATCAAATGTTCCTTGCAGCTCTAAATCAATGATACTACAATCAGTGATATTACTTTGCTTCTGTGGGAGGAGGTGACAGCAGGACCATCAGTCCCTTAGCTTAGGATCTGAACTAGAACTATCAATAGTTTGAGTTCTCTATTTAGCAAAATATGAAAAAAAAACATACTGGTAGAAATGAATTAGTGATGATAGAAGATATGCAAAAGGAATTACTTTTTAAAAATAATTTAAGAGAAGTTATGAATTATGGCAGTTTAAAAAAACTTTTTAAAAAAACACACCTCATTCCTTAAAGCAGTTTAAAAATTATAATGTGTTGATTTCTTAAATTCTGCAAAAAAGTTTCATTTGGAGTACAGGCCATAATACAATTTGCTGCCTTGGGAATTTCATTTATTACCATTCCAATTAACACTTTGAAACATTTTGACAAGATGCATAGAATCATCTGCTTGACAATACCTTCCATTTAGATTATACTATACTAGCTATATAGCTAAATCAGTGAATTTTTATATAAAATAAGTTTACAATTATCTCCACAGCAATTTTAAGAACCACTTCATGTGGTGAAAGGAAACAAATCTGAATGCTTAACCACTGCTTAGGTATTAATTAGCCCTGGGAAAAACTATATTTTAGATCATGGCAGGAAAATCTCTGTTTAAGAAAGTAACAAGCTAACTCTTGTGTTTTAGTGCAGAATGATCTTGGTGATTGAGGCAATCATTGTAAATCATATTAATTGCATTAAGAAGAGAAAGTATAAGGGGTCAAAGTCTCTAGAGTTTTGCCACTGACTTCAAGAACTCTTCATTGCATAAGAAAATTGGCAGGTACATTTTCACTTAAGGGTGATTTTTAAATTACATAAGTTCATCTCAAAAGAAGGAAGAGAGAGAGAGAGAGAGGGAGAGAGAGAGAGGTGCTAGACTAAATGACCAAAAATTCTAATGATCAAAATGGTAGCTTTTAAATATAACTCAATGTAGTAATCTTGTTTGGATGAATGAATGAATGGATGGATGGATGGATGGATGGATGGATGAATAAAACATTTATTAAGTACCTAATATGTGCAAAGAACTATGCTAAATGCTAGGGATACAAATAGAAAGGTAAGACAGTCTCTGATCTCAAGAAGCTCACATGCTAATGGAGGAGACAGGTGTCAGCTACGAGACAAGATAGAGAAGTACCATGTTCCTCAGGGAGCCTCTTCTTTACTGCCATTTCTACAGATAAAAATTATATCAATTCCTGAAATTGAACCATTTGATCAGTGCAAATGACTTTGGTGGCAAGAACTTTTTTTTTTTTTTCTGGATCTTCAGTAGCTGTGGCAGGAGTACCCATAGGAGCAATTTCCAGGCATTTTCTCCACAAGGGTTGGTTGCCAAGAATGTGGTTGAGGGCAGTGGGCTAGAAGTATTATGACTCCAAAGGTTCTGGAGACCAGAGTCCTGATTTGTCTTGATCATGATCTAAGGGAAGATAATAGTCAAGTTGGTAGTAGTGGTTTCACTTGCTTGGCACATGATGCACATGGTGGAACTTTAGCTAAGACTTGAAGTAAGCCAAGGAAATTTGGAGGCAGAGATGAAGAGGAAAAAAAAGTTCTAAGCATGAAGGACAGCCAGTGAAAATACTTGGAGTGGGGATATGGCGTGTCTTGTATGAAGAATAGCAAGGAGGCCAGCATCACTGGGACACAGTACGTGGCGAGGAGTAACGTGTAAGAAGCCTACAAAGGTAGGAAGAGGCAGGTTATCAATGGACTTTAAAAGCCAAACTTAGGATTTTATATTTGTTTCTGGCAGTAACAGAGAGCCATTGTAGTTTATTGAATATGGGGTAATATGATCATACCTATGCTTTAGGAAAACCAGTTTTACAGTTGAGTGGAAGATGGATTGAATGGGGAGAAACTTGAGACAGGGAGACCAACCAGCAGGCTATCATAATTGTCCAAGTTTGAGGTGATGAGGACTAGCACCAGAGTGACTCAAGTGTCAGAGGAGAGAAGGTGGCATATAGGAGAGATGTTATGAAAGTAGAAATGACAGAGCTTGACAACTGATAGGGTATGAACATAAGAGAGAGAAAGAGAGAGAGTATAAGGAGTCAAGGGTAATGTCCTGGCAGGCCTGGGGAACTGGAAGGATTGTGGTACTCTTATCAGTAATAGGGAAGTTTGGAATGGGAGGGAGGTTTTGGGTTCATGAGTTCAGTTTTCAACGTGTTGGATTTGAGAAGTCCATAGGACATCCAGTTCTAAATGTCTAATATACCGCTGTAGATAAGAGATTGGGGATTGGAAGAGAGGTTTGGCTTGAACAAGTAAATGCAAGAGTCATCTGCATTTTTTGTTGTTGTTTGGTTGTTTTTCAGTCATGTCTGACTCTTCATGACTCCATCTGGGGTTTTCTTGGCAAAGATACTGGATTGGTTTGTCATTTCCTTCTCCAGCTCATTTTACAGATGAGGAAAATGAGCCAAATCAGGTTAAGTGACTTGCCCAGGATCACACAGCTAGTGTTTGAGGTCAGATTTGAACTCATGAAGATGATTCTTCCTGACTCCAGGTCCAGCATTCTATCCATTGTGTCATGCAGCTGCCCCATCATCTACATAGAGAAGATAATTAAAACTACAGGAACTGATGAGATCATGACGTAGAAGAGAAAAAAGAATCAGGAGCTCTCTTCATCCCAAAGGGAAGCCCTGGAATGGTGAAATCAAGACAAGACCTGAGGAGCTTATGTAACCAGAAGCTTCCCTACCAAATTCAATGTATTTAAGTACTTTGCATTTATTTGTATTTATTCTCTATACATTTAGTTGTAGCATAGGAATACAAATAAAACAAAGATAGTTCCTGCCCTCAAGGGACTTACATTCTAAAGAGTGAAGACTACACATTAAAGGAAGCTAGAAATGGAGAGAGAGGCATCTTGTTCCTGTGGAGTTGAAACCAATAGAGCTGTAGATGGAAAATATAGAGTAAATTGGAACAATCAAATCTTGACTCTATAAAGGAAACCTGTGGGAGGAATTTAGGATTCTTTCAGTCCTCCCATCAGAGGGCAGAGGAGGATTCCTTTTAATATCCCTGGGCTGTCCCAAAATTGAATTAATGAATTTAACTTGAAAATCCCATTTTATTTCACAAAAGGATTGAAAATGATCTTCAAAATAGAACTCTGAATTCCTTATTTCTATCTTGTTTTATTTATTAACAACTTATTAGGTGCAGGCTCTGAATATGACACTGCTTTTGTAAACATTTCTAACATCTTTACTAAACTGTCAATGGAGAAACTAAATTTGGATTTAGCTTTTGAAGTTCTGGAAAAAAGGAGAAGCCTCAATCATAATCTTTCTCTTTTTCTTCATATTTTGTGACATAAAAAAGTAGTTCATTTATATTGTCTGGAAATACCATTCAAAGAACTCCCTAGGGTGTTTTTTTCTTTCAGATTTAATTAATTAATTTATTTTTAGTTTTCAACATTCACTTCCAAAAGATTTTGAGTTCCAAATTTTCTCCCCCTCTCATCCCTTCCCTTACCCCAGGATGGCATGCATTCTGAATACCCCTTCCCTTAATCTGCCCTCCCTTCTATCTCTCACTCCCTTCTCTTATCCACTTCCCCTTCAATTTTCTTGTAAGGCAGGATCGATTTCTATACCCCATTTCCTGAATATCTTATTTCTCAGTTGCATGTGAAAAATAAAAAAAAATTTAACATTTGTTTTTAAAACTTTGGATTCCAAATTTTCTCCCTTCCTTCCTTCCTCCCCACCCATCCTCATTGAGAAGGCAAGCAACTCCGTACAAGTTGTACATTTATAGTCATGCAAAACACTTCCATAGTAGTCATGCTGTGGAAAACTAAGTATATTTTGCTTAATCCTATTCTGACCCCCCCATTTATTCTATTCTTTCTTTTGACCCTGTCCCTCCTTAGAAGTGTTTGCTTCTGATTATGCCCTTGCTCAATCTGCCCTCCCCTCTATTATCCCCCTGCTCTCTTGTCCCCTTCCCCCCTCCTTTTTTTCCTGTAGGGTAAAATAGATTTCCATACCCAATTGAGTGTGTATGTTATTCCCTCCGTAAACCAAATTCGATGAAAATAAGATTCACTCATTCCCTCTCACCTTCTCCCATTTCCCCTCCACTGTAAAAACCTTTTCTCCTCTGTTTTATGTGAGGTTGTTTACCGCATTCTCCCTCTCCTTTTCTCCCTCTCCCAGTATAATCTTCTCTCATTCCTTAATTTTATTCTCCAGATATCACCCATTCATCTTCAACTCACACTGTGCCCTCTATCTATCTATCTATCTATCTATCTATCTATCTATCTGTCTATCTATCTATGCATACATACATATGATTTTTTTCATCCAACTATCCTAATACTGACACAGGTCTCATGAGTTACAAATATCATCTTTCCATGCAGGAGTGTAAACAGTCAACCTTAATAAGTCCCTTATGATTTCTCTTTCCTGTTTACCTCTTCATGTTTCTCTTGAGTCTTGCATTTGAAAGTCAAATTTTCTATTCAACTTTGGTCTTTTCATCAAGAATGCTTGAAAGTCCTCTATTTCACTGAATGTCAATTTTGTCCCCTGAAAGATTATACACAGTTTTGCTGGGTAGGTGATTCTTCATTGTAATCCTATCTCCTTTGCTCTCTGGAATATCATATTCTAAGCCCTGAGTCCCTTAATGAAGAAGGTGCTAAATCTTGTGTTATCCTGATTGTGTTTCCCAATACTTGAATTGTTTCCTTCTGGCTGCTTACAATATCTTCTCCTTGACCTGGGAATTCTGGAATTTGGCTACAACATTCCTAGAAGTTTTCTTTTGGGGATCTCTTTGAGGAGAGTATCAGTAGATTCTTTCCATTTCTATTTTACCCTCTCATTCTAGACTATCAGGGAAGTTTTCCTTGATACTTTCTTGAAAGATGATGTCTAGGCTCTTTTTTTGATCATAGCTTTCAGATAGTCCAATAATTTTTAAATTCTCTCTCCTGGATCTATTTTCCAGGTCAGTTGTTTTTCCAATGAGATATTTCACAGTGTTTTCTATGTTTTAATTCTTTTGGTTTTGTTTTACAGTGTTTTAATTTCTCATACAGTCACTAGCTTCCAATTGTTTTATTATAATTTTTAAGGAAGTGTTTTCTTCAGTAAGCTTTTGGACTTCCTTTCTCATTTGGTCAATTTTCCTTTTTAAGGCATTCTTCTCCTCATTGGCTTTTTGGACCTTTTTTGCCATTTGGGTTAGGTTATTTTTAAAGTGTTATTTTCTTCAGTATTTTTTTGGGTCTCCTTTAGCAAGCTGTTGACTTATTTTTATGATTTTTTTTGCATCACTCTCATTTCTCTTCCAAGTTTTCTTGGAAGATAGGTTCTCTTATTGCTTCTCAAAATCCTTTATGAGCTCTTCCATGGCCTGGCACCAATTCGTATTTTTCTTGGAGGCTTTGGATGTAGGAGCTTTCAATTTGTGGTCTTCTTCTGGTTGTACGTTTTGATCTTTGTCACCACAGAAAGATTCTAAGGTCTAAATGTTTTTTTTTTTTTGCGAGGTTTATTCATGATCCCAGCCAATTACTTGAGTTTTAAACTGTTTGTTAAGGTAGAGGTCTACTTCCAGTGTGGAGAATGTACTATCCCACACTTTGGGGGCTTTGTGCACCTGTTTTCAGAGATACTTCTAGGGAATTGTAAATTTTCAGTTATTCCAAGATGGTATGATCATGGGTGCTGTGTTTACTCCTTTCTTGGCCTGTACTCTGGTCTATGAGTACCAAAAGCACTCTTTTCTGCCTTGAAACTGAGAGGAGGATTCCCTTTCCATGACCACTACAAGCTCTACTATGCCAGCATTCCTCCTTGCCCCAGGACTGCCACCTAGAACTGTGACCCAAATCCAAGCACAGGCAGAACAATGCATCAGCAAAGAGATCCCTGCAATCTCCCTCTGATCAGTCACTCAATTCCCCCTCAGGCTGTGGGCCAGAAGTTCTGGAAGCAGCTGCCACTCTGGGGCCACGTGTGGGGACTGGGGCTGGGGCCAAGCTTCTCCTTCACCAAAGTAACAGACTTTTCTTATTGACCTTCTAAATTCTCTTTGATGTTTATGGGTTGAGAAATCTGGAAACTGCCACAGCTGCCTGTGATTCAGTCATCTGAGGGCTGCTCTAGGTTCACCGAGGCTTGTTTTGTCTGCACGTCCATGCAAAACCAGGCGCAATAGAGCTTTCCAATCAACCATCCAGGTTGTCTTGGACTGGAAATTTGTTTCACTCTTTCTCTTTGTGGGTTCTGCTGCTTTAGAATTTGTTTAGAGCCAATTTTTACAGGTATTTGGAGGGGTTTGGGGGCAAGTTCAAGCAAGTCACTGCTTTTCCTCTGCCATCTTGGTTTCGTCCCCTCCCTAAGATGTTTTACAACTTCTTCCTCCAATACTACTGGAATAGAATTCTATTTTAATGATACATTCGGAAATAATTACAACATAATAAATATGTGGGGCACATGAATTATGCATTATATAAAGCATATCTAACCATTGAATGATAAATTGGGGATAATTTAGAGCCCATAGGATTATTTATATGCTCTGTAAAATCTGAATTTGGTATATAAACTAGTTATTACTATTGTTGTTGTTGTTGTTCTATTAGTGATAATAGCAGTATTTTTTTTTCAGGCAGTTAGTATTAAGTAACTTGCCCAGTGTCACACAGCTGATAAGTGTTTGAGGCTGGGTTTGAACTCAGGTCTTCCTGACTCTAGGGCAAGTGTTGTATCCACTGCCCCACCTAGCTGCCCTTAGTGGTAGTAGTATTTCATGTAGAACTTTCCAAATAAGTAAGGCTCAGAAAGTTAATTCTATGTAAGGTGAGAAAGTAATTTAATGCTGTTATATGTGACAGGAGTCATCTTGTCTTAATGAATGTTATTGTGGTACAGTGAAAAAGAACATTATATTTGGTGTCTGAGATATGGTTCCAAGTCCACGTAGAGGCAGGTACGTGAAATAAATAGAGCACTGGACTTGCAGTCAGGTTAAAACCTGAGTCCAAATCTGAGTTCAAACCCAGACTGAGGAACTTTTTAGTTGTATGATTCTCAGTAAGTCACCCTCTGTCTGTTTCAACTTTCCTATTTGTAGAATGAGGATAATACAATAGTATTATAGTACTTGTTGTGAGGCTAAAATGAGATATCATTTATAAAGTGATTTACAGAATTGAAAGAACTATATAAATGCTATTATTATCACTTATTATTTGGATGACTATGGACAAATCTGTTTCTGTTTCTCAAAATGAGGGGGTTGGAGTAGATGGGTTTTGAGGTCCCTTCTACCTATTTATCTATAATCTTATGGCAGTGTGATAGGCCATGGAAACCCTGGGCAAGTCCCTTAACGTCTTTGAGCATAAGACAACTCCTAGGATTTAACTGCTAAGTTTTAAGTGAGTATCTGCTTCGAGAGTTCCTCCACATTTGCCTACCTTTGAATAAATAGAATGAAGAAGCAACTAACTCTTTCAGGCAGGAATCAATTTAGCTTTCTTTTTTTTTTTAAGGTTATCAAAGAAAACTTTTTAGAATTTAAATGCTTCATAAGTCCTCACAACTGGACCATGGCTTTCTTTATTCTTAGTTAAGTCAGAAATAATATTTGCATTATCACAATTTCTCCTTCAGCTTTACTAACACTTCAATTAGTTGGTTCTGAATTTTCTTAAATGATCTTTGTACTCAGTCTGCCTCAATATAAACAGGTAGATATAAATATAACTCAGGTTGGTATATATGAAAGATTTACTTTTCTTATAAATGGTAAGGATCAGAAAGTAAATAGGACAAATTTTTTTTTATTTTTTTTAATACAAAGAGTATTGACTAGGATTCTAGGGACCTGAATTCTACTCTTTGCTTTGCCATTTAGTCCCAGTGTGATTTTACACATATCAATTAACTCATGTATAACAGGAAATAACACTGGATTTGAAGACAAGGGCCCTAGGTTCTTGCCAGTAACTGCCACTTACTACCTGTGTGACCTGGGACAAGTTACTTAACCTTTGTCAAATAAGGGAGCAGGACTAAAGATAGAGATTGCCTTACAGCATAAAGAGCGCAGCAGACCCAAATGGAGACTTAACAATAAAATCCTAAGTAAAGAATGGGCCAAAGGAAAAAATCACAGAAATGATTAATTGTAACAAAAGTAGTCCCCACGTGTGGAGAAGCCTATGTGCGACATGTGCCATAGTTTTGTGTCTCAAATGCAGTCAGAATAGACATCTCTACCTGAGGTGGAGAACCCATGGCCTCAAGGCCACATGTGGCTCTCTAGGTCCTTAAATGGGTCCTTTGAAAGTTTGAATCCAAACTTTACAGAACAAATACCTTTAATAAAAAGATTTGTTCTATAAATTTTGGACTCAGTCAAAAGGCCGCACCCAAGGACCTAGAAAGCCACATGTAGCCTTGAGGCCACAAGTTGCCCAAGCCTGCTTATCCTATTCTCCTTCCACTCTGCTCCAAAAGACACTAATTCCTGTCCGGACATATACGGAAAGTTGGGGCTGAGAATCACTTTCTTCTCCTTAGAGAAAAGGGGTACCAGACTTGAAGTGCTGCTCCATTCAATATTGCTAAAATGAGCAGGCTCATTTTAGGGGGGAAGGACACACTGGCACAGTACTCAATACAGACTAGAATACATTTCTGTTGATGTCTCTAAATGGCACATCTGATTAGGTTGTTAAAAAAATGAAAGAACTGCATTGATCATAGATAGTTATTTTGGTTATCTTTAGAACAACATCAAATTAGATGTTCAGTGATAGAATCTATATGCTAAGTGCTAAATCACAGACTCAAAACTATTGGTGTAGGGAGCTCTTTGCTAAAAGAATTCTACTAATGGAAATCTACAACTCTGCAATTCAGTTTTATTTTGTTTTGTTTGGTTTTGTTTATAATAGTATTTTATTTTTTCCCAATTACATGTAAAGACAGTTTTCAACATTCACTTTTATAAGATTTTGAATTCCAAAAACTTTTCTCCCACCCTTGCCTCCCCCCTTGGCCAAGACGGAATGCAATCTGACATAGGCTACATGGGTACAATCCTATTAGACATATTACCACATTAGTCATGTTGTGAAGGAAAAACCAGAACAAAAGGGAAAAATCACGAGAACTGTATTTCCCTCCACCTATTACACTGCCCCCATTTCTTCTCTGCCCTCTCTCCTTTCACTCTGTCCGTCCTCAGAAGTGTTTTGCTTCTGACTATCCCTTCCCTAATCTGCTCTCCCTTCTATCACCACCACCTCTTCTCTTATCCTCTTCCCCCTACTCTCCTATAGAGTAAGATAGATTTCTATACCCAATTAAGTGAGTATGTTATTACCTCTTTGAACTAATTCTGATGAGAGTAAGATTCACTCACTCCCTCTCACCTTTCCCCTCTTCCCCTCCACTGTAAAAGCTCTTTCTTGTCTCTTTTAGGTAAAATAATTTCCGCATTCTACCTCTCCCTTTCTCTCCTAGTACACTCTTCACTCAACTGTTAATTTTATTTTTTAGATAGCATCTTTTCATATTCAAGTCACACCTATATGAACTCCTTCTAACTATCTTAATATTCTGGTCTTTTCTTTGAGAATCATTTAAAGTCCTCTAACTCATTGAATACCCATTGGAGCTACATTTCCACTTTTCCACTTCTGCTCAAGAGATATCTCTG
>NW_020944199.1:1882-3530 GCF_900497805.2 Vombatus ursinus | reverse complement strand
CTGGTCATTAATCTCTTGGGGATGACTATTTCATAGGAAGCATAATATACTGATCCCAAGGCACAATGAATGCCTGGAAGGAGTACCACTATCAACAGAAGGAAGAACCCCCGGCTGGCATGGGAGGACCCCAGCCCAAGACCCCACTCCCACATCGGGGGCACTCTGAAAGAAAACTCTCTTTCCTCCTCATCCATGGACACTTGGCTGCACGGGAGGGGAGTCAGGGGCACAGCTCGGGCCACGTCCCCAGACCTGACCCCAGAGAAGCCACTGATGATGCTGGGCTTCTGCCCTTAACTCCTCGCCTGGACCCTGGTCTTCTCAGTGACATGATCTTGAAAGCTCTGTAGGCTGTTCATTGCCCTCCCAGAGAATTCCTAGGATCTCAAGTGGCCCTCTGGCTCCCTCCCCTCTTGGGCCCTTAGGGTTCCAGTCTGTGTCTTCCTATGGCAGCAGCAGCCTCAGCCCTCTCTAAATCTCTCTGGTTTCTAGCTAAGTTTCTTCAGCCCTCACACTGGATGCACTAACTGCAGATGGCCTCCTGGTATCTTGTCCCTAGACAGGACTTGGTGAGGAAAAAAACAATGCCTCCCCTCCCTTTTAGCCTCCATCATAATGGGAACCCCCTCTCCCACCTTTTGTATCCAAGAGTTACAGAGCTGGGGTGGGGGTCAGTCTGCTTGCTTTCCCCTTTGGCCAAAGCCAGGATTGTTACTTTTGTTGCACATTGTCAATCCTGTCTCTCTCTCTGATTCAGAGCTCCCTCCATGCCAAGAGTTTCTGGCCTGACCCTTGATAGGTAGTGTGAGACCTATTTGAGCCCTTCTTCACCTAAGGAGGCCAAAAACCTGGACTGGCCAATCATAAGGGGACATTTTGTCCCGCTCTCAGTTACCATGTCCTAATCCTTTGGCATGCTCTCTGAGTGAATCCAGGGTTTTCCTGCTAGGTGAAGCTGACCAGGAGCATTGTGTTTATGACCGATAAGGACCAGGCACCTTGAACCTGACACTGTTAACATCACAGATAATCAGGATGGTGTGGTTACCGATCCAGAACCAGACAGCTTGGAGAATGAAGTCAAGTGGACCTTATGAAGCATTGCTATGAATAGCGTAATGTGTAATTCCAAGCCCAAACCCACATCTCATCTGGGAACAGTTGTATTTTTCACTTATCTTTTTATTCTAATAATTCCTGTTCCAAATCACACCTAAGCTTCCAAAGCATGGCTTGCCGCCATTCAACAGGTACTGGGAGATGGCCCTTCCTTGTTGGCCAGCCCAGCCTGAATCCTTCTTCAGGTTCTTCTTACATGTGCTTTTGTGGGCCTGTTTTGGGGTACTTGCTTTTTTCTTCTTTTCCTTCTCCGGGTGTAGCCCAGGATAATGAGGTACCAGATTACACTGTTCACAAGGAGGATGAGGGTAACCAGGAATAAGAGGATGGGCAGTAGTGTGTTTTCCCTAATTCCTCTTCTTGGGAGCTTGCGGGAAGGAGTGATGATCATCGCTGGAAGATCAGTAGGCTGGTTCTGTGATGGGAAGGTGTGGATTGGAGGAGGAAGGGTGGGAGTAGTGGTGATGGTGGTCTGTTGAGTGGTGGTGGTGGTACTAGTGGTAGTGGTTGGGGTAGTGGTGGTGGT
>NW_020944199.1:0-1782 GCF_900497805.2 Vombatus ursinus | reverse complement strand
GTGGTGGGGGTCATAGTGGTGGGGGTCGTGGTAGTGGTGGTTGTAGTTGTAGGAGGGGGCCCACTATCCATACTCCCCCCATGACCTCCTGTCTCACAAGTTGGGGGGGCATAGCCATAATCACAGTGGCAATGTCTCAAGTTGTTACACACCCCTCTTCCATGACACTTGGTAGCTGGATTGCACTCAAGCTTGAGCAACCTTGCATCAGAGCAGACATGGCTTATGCAGATCTTGTTTGGGCCACACCTGGTACCAGTGGGCACTTGTGCTCTATCAGGAATATCAGTCTCCTCAAAGAGGTCTGCTGCCCAGCACCAAGTTTCAGCATGCATCACATGGATGAAGGTGTGGTGGTCCCTACTTTGGGGCACATTCAGCACCTTCTCACATATAATCTTCCCACACTTGGCATCTTTCTCAGCACACTTCAAAAAGTGCTTGTACAGCCCAGGATATTTACTGCCACAGTTCCCAAACCGGTCTCCTTTGGTATTCATGAACCGATAGCAACCATCCCGGGCAGATATGGCTTCTTTGCCAAAGATCTCAACACACTGTTTATTCAGGTCCCGACAGTGCCCTCCATAGCAAAGCCCTTCACCTGCGCACCGGGTGCCATCTTGTTTGTAGACATCTGGTTGGCACCACATGGAGGTTCCATTGCAATATTCAGGGAGGTCACACTCATCCCTACTGGGACGGCAAACACTGCCCCTTAACTGAAATTGGCAGTACTCACAGCAGGGCCCGAAGGCACATACGGAACCTCTGGTCATCCTGCATGTGGGAAGACAGCAAGAGTCCCTTGAGCAGGTCTCAATACTGCCACAGTCACACTCCTCCCCTCTGTCTGATGCTTGGTTCTCACAGACTGACATTCTCAGTATTTTCTTGGGCTCTGGCTTGTACAAAATGCAGGACCCATAGTGTGATCTCAGTGTTTGAAAGAAGTCATCGATACTGCAGTTACTATACGCACTTTCATAAGTGATAAACGCATGCATGATGCAAA
Organism: Vombatus ursinus; assembly: GCF_900497805.2. NCBI lineage: Eukaryota > Metazoa > Chordata > Mammalia > Diprotodontia > Vombatidae > Vombatus > Vombatus ursinus. The sequence continues at coordinate 767 of NW_020944199.1, read as the reverse complement.
AAATGTATTGACCATAAATGCAGATCCTGTGGTCATGCAACATGCCTAGATTGTGGCCCAGCTCACGGGACATAAGGGTAGTGAAGCGGGTTATGTCTTCATGATAGAAGGATTCAACCAACGCAGCTCTCCCGGACACGCAATTACTTCTGTAACAGACATCACCCACTATGCTTCCAGGATTATGCCCTACAATCAGATGAGCAACATCATCATATGCCCTATAGAAGAGCTCCAACTGCCTCCGTGTATTGAAAACAGGAAGGAGGTCCCTCATACCACGTGGAATCGTGACCAGATTTTTCTCTGTCTAGATCTCCAAACCAACAAACCAATCATGACGACTCTGGTGTTGAGCTCACAGGTAAACGAGTCGACATGTGAGATGACATTGATCACCTTCTGGGTTGTCCTGGTCACATTTCCATCCCATATTTCAAACCTTTTCTTGCCAACCATAATGAACATCTTCACGTACTTGGTGTGTGACCAGACAGAATCCATAGGTCTTATCGGAATTCCCACCTCTGTGTCATCTACATCTATATTTATATCATGTTCCCCTTTTAAATGGCTCCTGAATTGAAGAGATTCTCTCTTAGGCCCCTTGCAGGTATCCAACGTGTCCTTTTTCATTTTGTACAGGACATGTTCAAACTCACTTGAGGCATCAATGGGCTCAATGTTATAGACTGTTTTCTCTATGGTTATTATACCCTTGAGGCCAGAGCAGGTACTGAGAGACACTAGGGAGCCCAGATCACTTT
>NW_020944198.1:0-3588 GCF_900497805.2 Vombatus ursinus | reverse complement strand
GAAGAAATGATGAACAGGCTGACTTCAGACAAACCTGGAAAGACTTGTAGGGTCTGATGCTGAGTGAAGTGAGCAGAACCAAGAGAACATTGTACACAATAGCAGCCACGTTGTACGATGACTAATATTGATGAAGTTAACCCTTCTCAGCAATACAAGGATCTAAGACATCTCCAAGGGTCTCGTGATAGAAAATGCTATCCACAAAGAAGAAAGAACTATGGAGTTTGAATGCAGATCGAGGCATACTATTGGCTATTTTTTTTTCAGTTACGTTTTCCCTCCTCTTTCTGGTGGTTCCTTTTATTGGTTCTAATTCTCACTTACAACATCACTACTGTGAAAATATGTTTAATAAGAATATATAAGTAAGTATAGCCTATATCAGATTGTGTGCCATCTAGGGGAGGGAAGTGGGGAAGGAAAGGGAGAAAAATTTAAAACTCAAAAGCTTATGGAAGTGATTGTTGATAATTCAAAATGAATTAAGGAAAAATAAAAAGAAAAACAAAAATCTAAGTCACACTGGATTTCCCCAGCTTTCCTCTCCTTTATCATACATTCTAAGATGAAGTGGTTACTTCTTCACAAGGTCCTCATCACATGACTCCACCTACCAATTCTTCCTTATTGGTGCAAAGTCTATAGAGAATAACTGTCACACTGCTTCTTCTGTCTTTTGTAGTATAAATTTATCATTAAAGCAATGCCAAATTATTTTTCTCTGCTTTGGAGAGAGAGAAAGCACCACCATGTTTTGTTTTTGTATTTTCTTTCTCTTTGTACCTTCAGTGCTAAGGCACAGTATTTAGTACATAGGACAGTTTAAGAAATTCTTGTTGGTTAACTGATTGACAAAACAAAAAATATCTAAAAGGGAGTTGATTTTTTTTACCCAGATATCAATGATTTCATTCCTGTCAGGAGCTTCACTGTCTAATTGAAGGCCACCATCAAGAATATTATATATGATGCTTTGGTGTCAAGACTATTTTCCAAACTACTCATATCTTCTTTCTGTCCAAGTGGTCTGGAGAGTTTTCCAATGCCAATATCACATCTGTTTCTCACGCCAGTAAACTTCTCCAAATGCTCTCCACCATGCTTCTCATGTTTCTCACTCCATTTACAGATATCCTGATACTGATTTGTATTCTTCATATACACTGGTATTTGTTCTCTCCCTCCATCTTTTTTGGTCATATTTCTCTTAAAGAAGATGATGAGCTGTGAATAACTTAGCTATTCTGAGCAATACAAGGATCCAAGATAACTCTGAAGGACTTACGATGAAAGTGCTATCCTTCCCCAGAGAAAGAACTAACGGTATCTGAATAGAGATTGAAGCATACTTTCTTTTTTATTTTCTTTTTCTTCTATTAGATTTTGTACCTCCTTCCCCATTTGGCCAATTGTATATTTTAGTGACTTGTTTTCTTCAGTGTACTTTTTTCCTAGTTGGCCAATTCTATTTTGTAGGGACTTGTTTTCTTCAGCGTCCTTTTTTTTTTTTTTCCGGTTGGCCAATCGTATTTTTTAAGGACTTGTTTTCTACAGTTAATTTTTGCCCCTCCTTTTCCAAACTATTTACTCTGTTGTATACCTCTCATTTCTTTTCCCATTTTTTCTTCTACCTCTCTCATTTGACTTTTAAAATCTGTCTTGAGCTCTTCTAAAAAGGCTTTTTGGGCTTCAGACCAGTACATATTCCCTTTTGAGGTTCCAGATATGGGTTTGTTGACAATGTTGTCCTCTTCCCAATTTCTGCCTTGATCTTCACTGTTCCCATGATAAGAATCGATCGTATGTTTCTTTTTGCTCGTGGTGTTTGCTTCTTTCCTGGCCTTTAACGAGATTGGGCTCTTCTGCCAGGAAGCAGAGGGCACTGACTCAAGCTTGTTGTGTTGGGAGCCTAGGGCCTGGTCACTGGCTTTGTTTTGCCTCTGATGTTGGCAGTTGGAGGCTGTAGGGTTCTGGCAGCTTACCTGCTGTTGGGCTGGAATCAGCCACACTGGAACTCTAGGGGTAGGATTGGGTAGTGTGGCCCCTGGAGATTTCCTGCTCACCATGGCCTTTCCTTCCTTTTGCTTTCTTCAGCTCCTTTCAGCTGAATATTGCAGGATGTTTATCTGCCCTGGGCCCCTTGCAGCGCTGCTTCCCTTAGTTTTGCTGAGGCACTGGAAGACCCGGTTGCTGTAACATGCCCAGGCACCTGGTGGTTTTCCCGAGCTGGTTTCCACCAGTTCCGCCACCCTCACTGAGGCACTTGGGGGTCCTGTGTTGGTGTTTGCTTGCTGCACCACCTAGGTTTTAGGATCTCCTCCTTGTATGCTGAGGTGGGGCTTTCCACTCACTTGCTGGGACTCCTCTCATTCTGTACTGCTCCCCAGGGCAAGAGGGGCCTTTCCTGTTAATCCCTCAAACTACCTGGGTGACTGGACTGCTGCGCCCCATCTTTCTTCTGGTTCAGCTGTTCCATGGTTTTTCCTGGGGTGATATTTTCTGGCCTTTCAGAGGTTAATAAGGGAGGGTAAGAGCCACTTACTTCTTATTCCACCATCTGGGCTCCTGGAAGCAGAAGTCTTTTACTTCATATTTTGAAGTGTTGTTTTTGTTTGTTTGTTTTTTTGTCTATATTTTCTTTAAAAACATGAATATTATGGTTATGTTTTGCATGGTTGCACATGTATAAGCTATATAGAATTGCTTGCCTTCTCAAAGGGGATGTGGGGGGGGAGAGAGAGGAATGGAGAGAATTTGGAACTCAGAAATTTTAAAAAGAAATGTAAAAAAGTGTTTTTACATGTAACTGGGAAAAGATAAAATGCTGAATAAAAGCTACAAAAAGAACACTGAGTTGCACAGTACAGAGGACAGATCGTTAGGGTACCCCTGAGGGTGAAGACTCCCTTCCAGGTGAACTTTGAACCATTACTCAAAGAGTAGGAATTTGAATTCAGTCATTCAATCAGTTTTGAATCCATTTGATTATGTTATCATCTTGTTCATATTTATCTTCTCCTCAAGAAGAGTATGGTTTACTTTATCAAAAGCTTTGTTAAGTCTAGAGGAACAGAAATCTTTTGATCTACTAGTTTAGTCCTTTGGTCAGAAAAGGAAATGAGGTTAATCTGGCATATTGTATACTGAAAACCATATTGGCTCTCTGTAATCATGACTTCCTTTTCTCATTATTTGCCAACCATTTCTTTAGTGAGCAGTTGTGAAATTTAAGTAAGTCAAACTCTCTGGCATTCTAGTTTGCACATTTTTCTTTTTTGAAAATTATGAAATTTATTTTTTCCAATTTTGTGGTTCCTCTCTTTCCCTCCATATTCCTTCAGGTGTTACTGGCTCAGCAAATATAACTGTCTGATTTCTTTGTTAGCTTGTTTGGGTTTTGTTGTTGTTGTTGTTGCTGTTGTTTTGCTTTTTGTATGTGAGTATGTAGTTCATCTGGGCTAGATGTTTTGAATTTCTCCAAGTGAACTAGGTACTGTTGTACTCTCTCTCTTTCCATACGTTGGGCATCAACTCCATGTCAGTCATTTTTGTTTTGCCATTTCCAGAGCAAAGGTCATTTTCATT
>NW_020944197.1:0-2457 GCF_900497805.2 Vombatus ursinus | reverse complement strand
TACCTTAGTTCCTCTTCTATCAAATGAGCTAGAGAAGGACATGGCAACACTGCAGTGTCTTTGCCAAGAAAACCCCAAATGGGATCAGAAAGACTCAGACACAACTGAAAAATGACCCAACCAAGCATAGACATACTGTGGTTCTACAAAAACATTATGTGTACCATTGTCAGATGCACCCAGATCCACATTGGTCATTTGTCATCATCACAGACAACCATATATGCTGTATCATCATCGTAGAATAAAAAGACAGATGCTTTACAAAATCTAGGTCCAGAGAGATCACTTCCCAGAAAACCTCATTCTTCCTACAGCTGCTTTACTCTGTTATCAGAATAAGGAAAGGCATGGCCCAAAATGCTATTTCACTTCTTTTTCACAATCTCAAAACCATTGACAGTGAATTGGTAAAAGGCTGGTTCCTAATTTACCCAGGTATTTTTAAATTTCAATTCCAAATCCTGTGTGACAGCAGTAATGTGGACCAGAATTTCTCCTCAACATGGGTGCCATCCATGCCTCTTCCTTCCCTAGTAAAACAGCATTTAGGTTTTCCCACAAGATGACAAAGCTACTCGTGGGGCCCCAAGGCAATCTTTTCATACTTCTCTAATGAATTCACTATCCCACTCACCACATTGGCTCTTCAGAAAATTGTCATCCCTCCTCAAGCCTCCCTTGGCTGCTTCCCACACCCACCCACCCTCTCAGATGAGAACCCTGCCTCATAACTTACTGAAAATATTAAAGTCATTCCCTGACAGCTCCTCCTTCTCCCCTCCTCTCCCTCTCACATTACTCAGATGCCTTCTGCCATTGTCTCCTCCCCCAGACCTGTCTCACACATAGAGATGTGATTACTCCGTACTGAGCCAAACTTCTGTCTACCCACACAAGGGGTCCCCTTCCAGCCCGGCTCCCTCCATCATCCCCATTCTCTCACTTCAGTATCTCCCTGTGTATGGCTGCTTAAACCTGCCAACAAACATGTCTATGTCTCCTACGTCCTTAAACGATTCTCTCCCCAGATCCATCCATCTCCTATAATTATCATTCCATATGTCACCTTCCTTTTGTGGCTAAACTCCTTGAAAAGGCCATTAACAATAGTCACCTCTATTTGCTTTCCTCTCTCTTAACTCTCTAGAGATGACCTTCTGCCCTCATCACTCAACTGAAACTTCTTTCACTAATGTTGCTAACCATCACTTAGATGCCAAATCCAATGCACTTTTCTCAGTCCTCACCTTTCTAAATCATGTTGAAGGTCTCCAGGTGCCTTGAGGCAGCACCAATGTCTCCCCTCTAGTTTGGGCAGGCATTTTTCTTCATGTGCTTGCTCTCTGGCTCCCCTCCTTTGAGTGGTGTGTGCAATCCCTTCTCGCCTCTCTTGCTCCCATTCCTACCTGCCCCTGCCCCTCTCTGGCTGGCCCAGCCTCCAGGCTTCCTTTCCTAGCTCACAGGAAAAGCTATCCCTCCCAGGGCTCAGTCTCCCCTCATGCCTAGTGTTCCCTGGTATTTGCTGTGCTTGGGGCACTCACTTACTGGCCCTTTCTGGTCCTTGCACAGCCTTCCTCTTAGTTCCTTCCCTCTCCTTCCCCTCATATTCGCAGGACAGAGATCCCTTGAGACAAAAATAATGGTAGAACAACTTCTATTTCTGTACAACTCAGAGATGGATAAAGTGCTTTCCTTACAAAAGCTCTGTTAGGTAGGAAATGCCAGCATCATTCCTATTTTACACATGAGGAAACTGAGTCTGAAAGAGGTTAGTAGGCAAGAGGGGCAGGGGCCAGGATGAGACAATGGCAAAGAAGTTATCAGTCAGTGATGCAGGAAAGAAGGGACCCCATCAGAGCTGAGCCTTCTGGCCCCCTGCCACTTACTCTAAGAGACCTGACAAATAGATTGTTCATAGGTCTATATTGCTTGACTGTGCAGAAATTACGGCAACTAGGTGGCTCAGTGGATAGAGCTGTGGGCCCGGAGTCAGCAAGATCTGAGTTCAAATCTGGCCCTAGACACTTACTAGCTAAGTGACCTGGGCTAGTCGCCTATTTGTCTCATTTTCTTTCTCTGTTAAATGATCTGGGGAAGGAAATGGCAAACCACTCTAGTAAGTATATCCCAGTAAGTGCTTAAAGAGTCTGACATGAATGAAAAATGACTGAACTACAAAGGTATACAGTGAGCCATCTAACAGAAGAAAAATTATTATTTTTAAATTCAGTAAAATGAATTAATACACTGAAAATATCTGGAAGTAAATTCATGCTGCCATCCCTGTGGACCTTCCACCTTTGGAAAGGAATGGTGAGACTTATCTTCTTCCACTTCTTAAGGGCCAGGCTACTTTAGCTTTGGATTACTCAAATAGTGTTGGTCTCCATCAATAGGATATACTTTTCTCTGAGGGCAGGGACTGTTTCCTTTTTGTCTGTGGATTCCTAGCAC
>NW_020944196.1:1004-3883 GCF_900497805.2 Vombatus ursinus | reverse complement strand
AGAGGGACCCTAATCTCGATAGACACAGCTTGACCCTTTTCCCACCAAATATCCGTTCCACAGTGAACGCACCTAGCAAACAGCAAAGAAGCCTATTTATCCAAAACAGCAAAACAGAAATCAGAAAGTATACGTAGATGGATATGTACCAGACAATACAGAGTGAAGGAGATCTCATGTTAGGAGTAAAATAACTTAGCTCAACCAAGAGAGCATTCTAGATCTCACCCAAGGGGAAGTTCTCCTAAGGTTCTAAAATAGCAATGTGGGGACAGGGACAGGATGGAGACTAGCAGTTTATGCCTTCCTAGAAACTTTTTCTTTAGCCATCCAAAGTGGGGTTGGTCTCTTCCATCTTCCCTCTCGAACCTAGAAGTCAGAAGTGTCCAAAGCAACTCAAAGCTTGAAGAGTCTTGAAGAAGACAGAAGAAGGCTAGAATTCTCTTTCCCTTAGCAACTCTGTCCAACCCCTCACACAGCGCAGAGAATTCATCTCCATCACTGAAAAGAGTCCTTTACTAATGGAATTTGGGACCAGGAAGACAGAGGTAGATAAGTAGACAGATAGATAGATTGATAGATATTAATATATTTCACCATATATCAAGATACAGCAATCAGTCAATCAAGACTGATTATTTATTAAGCATCTACTGTGTTCTAGGCACTCTGCTAGATCCTGAGAACACAAGAACAAAGAATGAATCAATCCCTACTCACAATTGAACTCAGATTCTAATTGGAGGGGACAAATACCTATGTATATGAAATATATGTTTGTAATGCATATATATATATATATACACAAAACATGTATAAACATACATACACGTCCATATGTGCTATCTATATATTATTATTGTTGTTATTGTGTATTATTAGCTAAGGTGGTCCTAGGTGAAGACCCATTTAAAGCCTTCTCAGCTGGAAAGTGTAGTGCTAGGTCCTGCTAGAGTTTGTGGTTCACTGATGTGGCTTCTAAGAGCCCATTAATCCATCTCTCCTCACCACCATGAAGCATTCATTGGTGGAGGGTGTTAGTGAAGAGCATTGCTGGCATAAGGATATCTTTACAACTGTTTGGTCTTTGCATTAATAAACCATGAAACTGAGTATAAAGAGGCTTATTTGATTAATTTCCACTTGAGTATGTTCCATCTAAGTGTTAATTTCCACATAAGAGACTTCAGAAGTGCATGAGATCGATTAAAACAAGCAAGGAGACATGGGGAAGTATTTTTCTCTTGAGTTGGAGGCACTTAACAGCAGTGGCAGGGGGACAATCAGGTCATATGATATCTTTTTTAAAGCAATGTTTCAGTTCTCAGAGATAGTTATTTTTTTCTATTCAATCTCCTTATGAGAAACACTAAGCATCTGTTAAAAGCATGAGGATCACTAAATAGATTGTTTGAATAGGCATCTAAGCAGGTTGTGTTTAGAAACGTCTTCCCATGTTTTTAATTGTCCTTTCAGGCAAGATATAAATTTGGTAGATGTAAAATATGTTTAGGTGATCATTTCTTTTGTTTTTGGGAGGCTTCTAGGGGTTCAGGGGCAAAGGATCAAATGGCTTACTTTGCTCTGAGACCATCTTCTCAAGCCTGTCACAGTCTTTCTAGCAATGCACCTTTGCTAAACTTCAATACTGCGGCAGATGCTTGATCTCAGTAAGGTGGTTACTCTCTCTGATGATGCAGCTCACAAGGATAAAAAGAAACCACATTTACATAGTGCTTTCGTAACTACACTGGAAAGAAAGAGATAGAAATATTATTATCCCAACTTTGCTTAAGAAGAGGAAACAGGCTCAAAAAGGTCAGAAGATTTGCCTAAGATCAGATAGCTAGTGTCAAGAAAGGATTTGCACACAGAATCACAAAATCTCAAAGTCAGAATGAATTTTATAGGCTGTTTAGTCCAAGTTTGATGGGAACAAGAATACAATCATAAATCTAGAGTTGGAAGGGGCCTCTGAGACCATTTATTCCAGTCCCCTCATTTTAAAGATGAGGCAACATCAACACTGAACCTGACGAGTGGCCATCCGTCCTAGTTAGAACACTTCCAATAAGAGGGAACCCACTACTTCTTAAGGCAGCTCATCTATTTTTAGGTATCTGTATCAAAATCAATACTAAATATATTCTTTACAATTCTTCCTCTCACCACCTCACCCTAAGTTGTTGCTATTTTTATTTTCTGGTGTCAAGAAAAAATGTTCTAATCCTTCTCTCACATAACAACCTTTAATAGACTTGTATACAGCTATCCCATCCTCATTATGTTATATCTTCTCCACTTTAAACAGCTTCAATGACATTTTATGATTTGAACTCAGCCTCTCACTATCCTGTTTCCCTTCCTCTGTATACTTTACATCTTTGACCTTCCTAGGTTTCCACAGACTCCTTGGATCCCTGGGCTTAGCAGAGTGTCTGGTACAGAGTAAGCATTTCCTAAATGCTTGTTGGTTATCTGACTCCATTTTCAAGCACTTTCCATGATGCCAAGGTACCATGGTAAACTTCTATATCCATATCTTCTACTGATCAATCATCCACAAGCTAGAAAGATTAAGTGCCTACTCCCTGTCAAGGTTGGGTGCCGGAGATACGAAGAATCCAATAATCCTTGCTCTCAGGGAGCTTGTGCTCTATGGGGGGAGGGGAGTATATACATATATGTGTAAATGCAAAATACACATATTCAGAATTAAAAACAAAAAAGGGAAGGAAGTAAAGATAAAAAAGCAATCAGTGCAAAGCCATGGAGAGAGCAGATAAAGTACTGTATGTGATAAATAGAGTAGGCTGGCTGGATCAAAGCATTTGGGAAGGGGAGTAATGTGTAAGAAATGATCGTATAAATATATATAT
>NW_020944196.1:0-994 GCF_900497805.2 Vombatus ursinus | reverse complement strand
GTATATAGCCTACATACATATGTTGTAAGTATATATGTGTGTATTATGTGGTTAAATTCTTTATGTGTGTATGTGTGTGAGAGTGTGTCATTCCATAAAACCTCTGAAGAAGATTTACGTAACTTGCAGGAGCCCTTTCTCATAGTTGTAACATTTTTTGGACACCAGTGAAGCAACAGATGAAGCTATCTTAGTGACTTCAAAATCAAGGTGAGGAAAGAGACTTCAGACCTGTGGACTTGGACATTTTGTCATTTATGCACAACCACTATCCATGCTCATAATCTAAAGCTATAGCTAGCTTCTTAAAGGAAGGGGAGTTACCTTGCATAGGAATATGTTAGATAAGTTGTGAGAAATACACCTAGTGGGATAACTGACTTGGGCACCCTTCTCGATTGAAGATTCTGAGAGAAGCTGTCCAATCAGGCGCTTTCATCATGGGTAGAATGTATTTCCAAAGTGTGAGTTCTAGGGCTGAAGTGCTCTTCCAGGATGAAGAGGCTGCTGGGACATAGCGAAGACATTTGGAAGAGTGTAGCCTGGAGGGAAATGAAGAGTTAGTTGGCCTGGGCACTCAACTTCAATGAAGGTTCAAGAAGGAGCAATTGTTGTTGTTGTTGTTGATGATGATATTATCTTCCCCCTTCTATTCTCCACTGCCCCTTGCAAAAAATAAATAAATAAATAAATAAAATTCTCTAACTGCATTTCACCTGTCATAGTGGCTTCCATTTCAGGTTGCTTCTGAGCATGCACTGAATTGTAGAACTTACAAAGTTCATGACAGTTCATTCCTCGAGCAGACTTTGCCTAAGTCACTTCAGCCTAGTACATATAACCTGTCTTAAAAACAAACAAACAAACATTAGTCCCCAAGGAAGACTCACTCAGTGATTAACCAACCTTGGTTGTCAGGAGGGTCAATAGCCTAAGTAGAATTCACTAGGACCCAGTAAAAGTCTGAGTGTACAAACAGACCCACCTATTTTCC
>NW_020944195.1:0-1205 GCF_900497805.2 Vombatus ursinus | reverse complement strand
AAATGGGTGTGTAGATTCCTTCACAGAACTCACACACCTACGCAGGAACAGAGCAAGTGGTTACATAGGATTACTTGGCTTTAACCCCCAACTTGTCCCAACATTCACATGGCCTGTGTGACATCTGTGTTTGCAATGCAGTATCTATTGTTTCTATAGAGTCTGTGAAAACCAATCTCCCCTTCATCTTGTTTACACATTTGTGTAAACCAATAAACCAAAAAACCAAAAAACCAATCTCCCCCTCTCCTGTTTTCTTATCAATTCAGTGTGAACAAAACTGTTAGCATTTCTCATACTATATATATGTTTATGTGTGTATATATGTATAAGTGTATGTATATATCTATAGAAATAGAGAAATATATTCACACTCAATTGTAACCTTTGCGGGGTGGGAGAGGGGTTGTCAAGTAGGGGGACAAAAAGAACAAAGTTAAAAAAGTGCACAGGAGAGAATAAAATAAAATTTCTGAGGAAGCCAAGAAACGATGGACAGTTCTCAACACAAATGGTATTTATTATATGGGCTTTCGTGAAATGAAATTTATTGTTCCATATTTCGAAACCGCTCATATTCTGCTCTAAATGTGACAGCCTTTTTTTATTCTTACTTTGTAATTAAGTTCCTGTATTTAAGTTTATGATAAGGTTTTTTTTTCTCTATTCTGTATTTGTGTTGTATTGTTTGAGTTTACCATAAAATTCAATTAAAGAAATAAAAAAAAATAATGAGTTAGAAATCTAGAAGAGGCATAAAGCTGTGAGCAATCCTTCCAGTTCCTGAAATGGAAAGATGGAAAGATGATATTTGTAACTGATGACACCTTTCTCAGGATGAGGGTAGTTGGAGGGAAAATATGGAGAGAGCATAGGGTGAGTTGAATATGAAGGTATGATAACTAAAATATAAAGTGAAGGGGTTAGACAGGAATGTATTGGGAGAGGGAGAAAGGGAGAGGTAGACTGGGATGAATTATGTCCTCTGAAAGAGCCAAGAACAAGCTTTTACAGTGGAGGGGAAAAGGGGAGAGGTGAGAGGGAGTGAGGGAACCTTACCTTCCTTGGAATTGGCTTCAGGAGGAGTAACATACAAACTCCATTGGGTATGGAAATCTATATTATCCTACAAGTAATTAGGGGATAAGGGGATAAGAGGGAGGGTGATAGAAGGGAGGGCAGATTGGGAAGAGGGTAGTCAAAAG
>NW_020944194.1:0-14830 GCF_900497805.2 Vombatus ursinus | reverse complement strand
ATCGATCTTTGTGGTGGTCTTTATGTAATTAGAAATTGTTGGAAAGGAAGTCAAGCCTTCAAATATAGCTTCAAACATATCCTTCCCTTTTAAGGGACAGTGACCAAAAAAGTATACAGAACCTAAGAATCATTTCCCTAGATGAACAATAGTAAGGCCAGGGTGTTGGGGGCAGAAGTATATAGATTTAATTCTTATTTGGCTTCCTGTCTCTGAGGAGAGTGGCCAGCTTAGTAGTTCCAATATGCTTTCTTTCATACAGAGATCAATTATCATTGGAGAGGAGTATATAAGACTCCAAAAATATCTATTCATGCCTCCTTGTAAGCTGCATTTACAAAAACTCATATGGACATATTCATAATCTACATGGACCACAGGCACCTTGCATTTAAAAATTCAATATGAATATGAGTTGTATGAGTAAAGCCTAGGAGAAATGGGAGCAAGGAATTTTTTGGGTAGAAGGAGTGGTTGGGCAGAGGACAATTTAGTTTTAAACAGAAGGGAATAATGTATGATAAGATTAGAAAGGTAAGGGTCCTTGACCAGGATCTATAGGTCCATATAAACCTTACATGCTAGCTCTCCAAACTGATTGATAATATCATTCTTCACTGTTCAGGATTCCCCGGAGAAGATTTCTATTCCCTGGGTCAAATGCATAACTGCCAGGATCCCTCCAATCTAATGATCTCAAAGCATCATAGACATTATTAGTAATAACAAATAACTCCTCACTATAAAATTATCCTACAGATTGATATGGCATCATCATGCCATCACACATACATACAAACCTGTTCATATGTATGCCAATATGTACATGCGTGTATGCCAGTAAACAAATATGTACATATCTATGAGTATGTATGTCTATCTAATCACCATAGAGTGGCCTTTGGGAATAAAAGACAAAGGTACAAGGAGATGTAAATGACTATGAGAATGGAAGGAAGAGGAACCCAATTTATCATCTGTAGGGATGCTCAGAGTTTGTAGTTAGTGGGTCTGGGTAGAAGCCAGATAATTTTGAGGTCTTACTAGACAGCACATACAAATGTGTCAGGTCTGTGTGGTGGTTTACAGGATATCAGTGCTGATATCTTTAGCTTTCTCCTTGCTTCACCTGCCTCCTAGTCCTAAACCTAATCCAAAGAGACTCATATTGCTACAGTTGAAAGGGCTGCAACTGTTGTTCCTTTTCTTGGAGCAGCACCTGCAGCTTTCGGGCTGGGCTGCTGGAGTTGGCATTCCTCCCTTCTTGGTTTCTGGGGGTAGGAAGCAAATGAGTTAAAGTCCTCAAGGTGCTAAAATAAACCACTTATGGAAAATTAACTGGTAATTACTATATCATTTTCTGATTCTCGAATATTAGTAAAAAGTGATTCTAATTAAGAGGAATTTAATATATACAAATGGATTGAGTTTTTACATTTTGATTCAATTCAGTGAATGATTTTATTAGCTAGCAAGTTGAAAGAGCAGAACCCAATTGTAATTCAAAGTAGGAAGTGAGAGAAGAATGTTTAAGTAAGTCACCCAAGGGCAAACTAGTCACTCCCAGAACCAGAGGAGAAATAGATTTTCTTAACTCTCTTTTATGTTTTTGGTTTAAGGTAGTAAGATGGTTGCTTGGTAGTCTATGGGGCAATTTAATGTTTTTGACTTCTTTTCTCCCTGTCCCCAACACACTCATATGTACCCTCTCCTTCAATTTCCTCCCTCTCCTGCCCCCACTCACATATATGCACACTCATACTTTTTGGGACATATTTGAAATTTCAGGACTAGGTTGTTCCCAGAGAAGGAAAACAAGATCCTTGAATAGCCCAAGGTAAGGGAGCAGCTGAAATCATTTGCAAATTCTGCCTCCATTGACTATGGCCACTCAGTAGAAAGCCAGCCTGCAATTGGAGAGGCTTATCTTTCTCTGGTCTTTGTGAGTCTGGCCTTAGAATCTAGAGCATTTATATTCTAAGAAGGACAAAGAGAGATGGGCTGTCTCCAGTAAGACTTATTTGACAGTGGAGAAGCATTTTATCAGCTGTCTTGACCTGATGTTCTTCCTCTTTTAACATTTTGCTAATGTGAGAAACCCCTGGTAAAAAAGCCAGGTAAATGATGTATGTGTGTTTCCCATTATCTCAGATGCCTCAGACGCTACGGACATTCTTGGTTTGGGTCACAGGAATCTGGAGCACAGTGACAAAATAGAAGGGAGCCTCTGATAAGTCTCTAATTCAAGTTCAATAGCAGGATCATACCTAATTAATCATTTGTATTTTTCTTAGGGACACAGCCTGATGAGGTCTCAGCCATGACAGAGGTAGGTATGCCAGGTTCAATTCTACCCAAATTCTCTCTCATCATCTGCTGATGGGGGAAGTCAGCTATTCAATGGGTAAGGAACACTGTTCAGGTGTGGAGGTAAAAGGTTAACAAGAAGGGTTTCAACAACAATTTGGTTTAACAGACACATGTCACAAAGGAGATAGGACTAGAGTGGTCTGCTCTCTCTAGAGACTGCCTTGTAGACTTGCTTGATAAGAGTTTGCCTGAGCTTCTGTAAAGAGGTTATTTCACCTTGTTTTTTGATCAGTTGGGATACTCAGGCAAACTGCAACACTGAGAAGTAACCCAAATTGGTTATTGGTGTTCCCTTCCTCTTACCTCTCCTCTCTCACCTCATTTTCTCTGTCTTCTTTCTTCCTACCTCTACCTTCCCCTAGGGCTAAAATTCTGGTTCCTATTAAAGGGCACCTGAGGGGTTCAGTGGATAGAGCAGTGGGCCTGGAGTCAGGAAAACCTGAGTTCAAATCCAGGCTCATGTATTTACTAGCTGTTTGACTGTGCAAGACATTTAACCTCTTTTTGCTTCAGTCTCCTGAACTGAAAAATGGGGTTGATAATGGCACCTACCTGCCAGGGTTGTTTTGAGGATCAAAGGGCATAATAATTACTATAAAGTGCCTGGCACATATTAAGAGCTATATAAATATTAACTTTTATTATTGTTATTCCTGTATCCTAAAGTATTTTTGTAGGTGTCATAGGTCCATGGAAGGCATTAGTTGATGAAGCATTAAGTTTACCATTGCCCTTCCTAAGGGAATTCGCATTTTTATTGGGGAGCCAAAGGCTGCCAACAGGATGGGGATCTAGGTACATAAGTAGGGTCCTTCCAATGAGTAGTCTGAACTAATTTCCATAGTCAGAATTAGTCATACTAATTTTTACCTGTCAAACCAATCTTACTTGAGACCATCTCTCTTTGTCATTCTTAGAATGTATATGCTCTAGGGCAGGGGTGGGGAAGCTGTGACCTCAAGGTCCTGAAGTGCGGCCCTTTGACTGAATCTAAACTTCACAGAACAAATCCCTTTAATAAAAAGGATTTGTTCTGTAAAACTTGGACTCAGTCAAAAGGCAGTACCCAAGGACTTAGAGGGCCACATGTGGCCTTGAGGCAGCAGATTCCCCACCCCTGCTCTGGGGCATAAATGGCTGTCTGCTCAACCAATGTGTGAGGCTGACTTTAGCGATTCTCATTTCATACATGTAATTTTGTGTTTGGAAGAAATCGCAACCTGTGTCCAATCAGTAAATGTCTATTAATTGATTGATGGATTGATGTTTCTTTTTTGAGGGAGAGGGGAAATGGATCTGTGATGTCACTGCTACAGGGAACTCCCAGTAAGACAAATCCCTCTACTAATGCACCTGCTCTGCATCTTATAGATAGAGCTAAGAGGTTAAATATTTGCCCAGGGTCACACAGTCAGTATGTTTGAGAGGCGGGAGCAGAACTTAGGTCTGAGGCCAGCTTTCTATCCTGCTTGTCAGGTTACCTCTTTACTTCCCTTTCAGTCACCAAAGTCTTGGTTTCAATGCTATGATTCTTGTGGTTCACATTTATATGACACAAGATAGGAATGATGTGATTTCATCAGTGTGAGGATTCCCTACACCAACAGAGAGCTTAGTACTTCATGATTTAGTAGGTAAGTCTTAAAGAGTTACCCAAGACACACACGGGTTAAATGACTTGCTCAAGGTCACACAAATAGTAAGGGTCATAGTTTACCAAAAACACTTTTATTGAAACAGCTCTGTGTGATGGCTGGTATAAACAACAACATACCCATTTTATAGATGAAGCTCAGGAAGGTTAAGACAAGTAGGTGGCAGAGTGGATAGAGTGCCAGGCCAGGAGTCAGGAAGACTCATCTTCATGAGTTTAAATCTGGCTTCAGACACTTGCTGCGGGACCCTGGGCAAGTCACTTAACCCAGTTTGCCTCAGTTTCCTTATCTGTAAAATGAACTGGAGAAGGAAAGGCAAACCAGTCCAGCATCCTTGCCAAGAAAACTCCGAATAGGTTGATGAAGAGTTAGACATGACTGAAATGACTAAAGAACAACAACAACAGAGAAGTCACATACACTGCCTGCAGTTACAAAGACGATAAATGGTAGAACCAAGCCTAGGAATCAGGACTTTTGGCTCTCGTTCCAGGGCTCTTTCCACAATACGATGCTGCCCTCTCCAGTGCTATGTAGCAAAGGGGTTCTCATCCTTCTCTTTCCCCTAAATTCTCAAGGATTTCCTCCAGGCCAAACAAACTCCGTAGACCAAAAATCACTGACAGATTGCATCCCTGCACTCCAGAATTTGAAATAGATTTCCAATTTGTTCAGGTCTGAGGCTGCCATCCCCAACAGATAGGCAGCTTTGTGACAAAGAGTGGAGGGGAAGTGCTCAATCATAAACATTTACTAAAGGCATCTGTGCCTGTGACAGTGGTTTTCTTGAACAAAATACAAGGCACCTGACTAATAAATTGCTCTTGGATGGTTCCTCGGCAGACAGCCAACAGCATGCTTGCTGTTTGTCCACCCCAAGGAAGATCATTATCTTCTATTACCTTTCGTGTGGCCAGTGAAACCTAGATTACTAGACAGGCTTTCTTAGGCATGACAATAAGTCTTGAATTCACAGACTTATGGTGCTTTACCTCTGAGTGCTGCAAGCAATTGACATATTAATAAACCATTAAAACATTTCTCCAAGGGAGTTTAATGTAATGACTATTCAATATATGTCTCCCAGTTGTGCAAGGATATCCCCTAGACTGTGACAATAGTACACCGTAATTATAAAATTAAGTGATGTTCCCTTTAATTTTTAGCTTTAATCTATATCAAACACAATTGCTGTTTTCTTTTTTAAAAATCACTTAAAAGATCTTCTGCCTCCATTTTATTTTACCCTCTATATCTGTTTAATTTTTTTTTTTACCTTGAAATAGCATAGTTCTACTCTATTCCCTTCAGTTTGGAGCGCTATTTTTCTTGGTTCATTCTTCCATATTGATGTCTATGCTTAGGAAAACAATCTCTTGATATTGTTAGTGAACCTTCTTCTATTGACACGTTCTACAATTTAATGAAAGTTACAAGAGTCTCACGATGTTAGAATTCTTTGATTTTTGGCAAGAGTGTATCTTGGCAGAGTGTAACCAACAACTCACAATCACATGAGTTCATTTTTGAAAACAGGAGTTTAATCATGATCTTAGAAGACTGATAATAAAGAACCCTGTTCACTTCTTAATAGAGAGGTGATGAACTAATGTGAAGAATGAGACAGATTTTTGGATATTGCTAATATGGGAATTTGTTCTGTTTGATTACACATATTTGTTACAAGAGTTTCATTTTATTTTTATTTTTTCCAGTGGAGGAAGGGAGCATGGAAGAGAGAAAAATAAGTGCTTGAAAATTGGAAAAAATAATGAAAAAAGAAAATGTGGCTTTAAAATTATCAAGACTAAAGAACTAACATATGCATTTTAATTTTATTACACTATTAGACACTGCTAGTTTTGTTGAGCTTGGAACTTGGTCTCTTTTTACCTTTTTAAAAAAAAAATTATCCCAGAAGTGCCACCTTTCTAATATGACCTTAATCAAGTACATGTTACCCTAACTACAGGTTTAATAGTTAGGAATGTGGTCAACCAGGTAGAACCAGTCACTTCCCCCAAAGGAAAACAATGACTGTTTTTAGAGGAGCCTCCATGCTACCTTCCTAAGACAGGTTCAGCAGGCAGATGTACCAGTTTGGGTCGTTACTATGGCTTTCAGATGTCTTGAGCAAGCCGCCTATAAGCAGCATGCATACACCCCTAAACAAGGTGCTTTTCTTTCCTCCTTCAAATTTATTTTTCAAATTCACATGAGAGAAAGATATGAGTCCTATTTTCTGAAAGCTTCTATTTGAAAAGATAAGTTGCAGAGTTAATAAACTTCCATTTTGAGCAGGCTTATAGGCAATTTTATTAGTTTTTCCAGTTGTCATTGCCATCTCAAACTCACATTGTATCCAATGATCTATTTATTTTCGAGTAATTTATACGCACATGTGTATACAAATATACACATATATACATATATGCACATACATGCATATATCCATACATGTGTAGGTATATATATAGATATATAAAACATCAAAACATATATACACACATACATACATGTATGCATATATATACATACACATGCGCACACATATACATGTACACATATAAATATACATGTATATATACATATACATACACATATACATATGTGTATGACTATACCTATACATACATACATACACGCATATATATGACACAGATAGATAGATAGATAGATAGATAGATAGATAGATAGATAGATAGATGGATAGATAGATAAGTATTCATATCAGTTGTCCCTACTGGGCAGAGTTCTAACATCATCATGACTTCCTAAGAAAGTACTTTCCTTTAGTATGGCCAATTTGCTTTTTATTCTCACATGTGGCTTGGCAATAATCACCTTTAATTCACTGATTATAATATTGCTCCCCATTTTGAATATGCTGCTTTATCTTCTCTGTCAATCTATGTTTTTTTTCCTTTTAAAAAATAATCGAATAACTTGTCTTATAGCAAAACTAAAATTCAATGGATTTGGTATATCTGAAATTCATGAAGTAATTTGACATAGTATGTCATATCTTTATAGACATACTAGACAGATGTGTATTGCATATGAGTATGGTTAGAAGATTCACAAATGGGTAATTGACTGGAGCCAAGGAATGAATAATGGCTAACAAATAAACCAACTTGAGTGTAGGTCTTTAGTGGCTTGCCAAGAGGATCTTTCCTTGATCCTGCTCAGTTAAAAATTTATATAAGTGGCTTGAATGAAGTCATAAATGGTTTGCTAATCAAAGACCAGGATTAAATGAATCGAGGTGGGGTATCTATTATGTGTGACAGAATTAGAATGCAAAAGGATCTTGAGAAATTAGAAATATGGGTTTGTACTGAACAAAATTATCATTTCATTGGTCTTGTGATACAAGATAGATTAAAAGGCCAGGCTTCCTGTCTCCCTTTTGTCTACCCCAGTTATTTGGCCAACCTCAGAAATAATAGCATTACATGGCATTGGGCATGGTAATGGTTCTGTTGCTCCAAACTAGTGATACATGGGTGAGATTAGAAGTACAAATGAATACAGGGAATAATGGGATGGGACAATCTTCTTACCACTCACTGTTGGGTATATTACGGGTACATGGATAAAAAAAAGTTCTCTCTAATTAAGGCTGTTATATTTTCATTGGGTATGCTTTCTGATTCTCACTGGTAAATATGTATTTTTTAAAGTTGTTTTTTCTTTAGAAACATAAAGGAAGCTGAAAGAATGAAAATTTCATGAGAAAACAGCCCATATACCTCCTATCTAAAAAAAAACCCAGGAAGCAATTGTAGTATTAATCTGTTGTGCCATTTTAATAACTACAAATTGGTCTAGTTATAACTGACACAATGAAATTCTGGAACTATTAATACCAATAGAATAGAAAGATCCTGAAGACCATTTCAATGTAAATTGAAAATGTTAATAAAGTAACTACAAGGCATTTATTCTCATAACATATCTTTGGACATTGCTTTCCTTGTTCATTTATTAGCACTTCCTGAGGGGGGAAAAGCCCACCACAACAGAAAGTATACCTGATAAGCAATTTAAATTTATGCAACTAATCTGGATAGAAACAAATTACAAATTAGATACTCTTTTTTTTTTAAAGGAAAAATGGAAGTTAATGCAGTAGGAAATCCTTAATGACATTTCCAAGACTGCTGAATTTAAGGTATGTTTATAATAGTCTCATTATTACAGGTTACCCAGTAGCAAATCAGAGTATTAATTAGAATACTCACCTAATACCCAATGAAAATATAACAGCCTTAATTAGAGAGAACTTTTTTTACCCATGTACATAAGTTGATCTTTTTCATGGCCTTTTTCTTTTTTCTTTTCCTTTTTTTATAAATTTATTTATTTTTAGTTTTCAACATTTACTTCCACAAGATTTTGAGTTCAAAGTTTTCACCCCATCTCACCCTTCCCCCCACCCCAAGATGGCATGCATTCTGAATACCCCTTCCCCTAGTCTGCCTTCCTTTCTATCTCTCCCCCTCCTCTCTTAACCCCTTCCCCTTCTATTTTCCTGTAGGGCAGGATAGATTTTTGTACCCCCCTTCCTGTATTTCTTATTTCCCAGTTGCATGTGAAAACATTTTTTTTAAACATGTGTTTTTAACACTTTGGGTTCCAAATTTTCTCCCTTCCTCCCTCCCCACCCACCCTCATTGAGAAGGCAAGCAACTCAATATAGGTTATACATGTGCAGTTATGCAAAACACTTCCATAGTAGACATGCTGTGAAAAACTAACTCTATTTCCCTTAATCCTATCCTGCCCTCCTTTTATTCTATTCTGTCTTTTGACCCTGTCCCTCCTCAGAAGTGTTTGCTTCTGATTACCCCTTTCCCAATCTGCCCTCCTCTCTATCATCTCCCTACTCTCTTGTCCCCTCCCCCCCATTTTCCGGTAGAGTAAGACAGATTTCCATATCCAATTGAGTGTGTATGTTATTCCCTCCTTAAGTCAAATCCTATGAGAATAAGATTCACTCATTCCCTCTCACCTTCCCCTGTTTCCCCTCCACTGTAAGAGTCTTTTCTTTTCTGTTTTCTTTTTTGTGAGATAGTTTACCCCCTTCTACCTCTCCCTTTCTCCTTCTCCAACTATAATCCTCTCTCACCTCTTAATTTTATTCTCCAGATATGACCCCTTCATTTTCAACTTACCCTGTGCCCTCTATCTATCTATTTATCTATCTATCTATCTATCTATCTATCTATCTATCTATCTATCTATCTATCTATCTATCTATCTATCTATACACACATATAACTTTTTCCCTCCCACTACCCTAATACTGACAAAGGACTCATGAGTTACAAATATCATCTTTCCATGCAGGAATGTAAACAATTCAACTTTAATAAGTCTCTTATGATTTCTCTTTCCTGTTTACCTCTTCATGTTCCACTTGAGTCTTGTATTTGAAAGTCAAATTTTCTATTCAACTCTGGTCTTTTCATCAAGAATGCTTGAAAGTCCTCTATTTCACTGAATGATCATTTCTTCCCCTGAAGGATTATACTCAGTTTTGCTGGATAGGTGATTCTTGGTTGTAATCCTATCTACTTTGCCCTCTGAAATATTATATTCCATGCCCTGTGGTCCCTTAATGTAGAAGCAGCTAAATCTTGTGTTATCCTGATTGTGTTTCCACAATACTTGAATTGTTTCTTTCTGGCTGCTTGTAATATTTTCTCTTTGACCTGGGAACTCTGGAATTTGGCTACAAAATTCCTAGGAGTTTTCCTTTGGGGATCTCATTCAGGAGGAGATCGGTGGATTCTTTCAATTTCTATTTTGCCCTCTGATTCTAAAATATCAGGGCAGTTTTCCTTGATCATTTCTTGAAAGATGATGTCTAGGTTCTTTTTTTGATCATGGCTTTCAGATAGTCCAATAATTTTTAAATTCTCTCTCCTGGATCTCTTTTCCAGGTCAGTTGTTTTTCCAATGAGATATTTCACATTGTTTTCTAATTTTTCATTCTTTTGGATTTGTTTTACAGTGTCTTGATTTCTCATAAAGTCACTAGCTTCCAATTGCTCTATTCTAATTTTTAAGGAAGTATTTTCTTCAGTAATCTTTTGGACTTCCTTCTCCATTTGGCCAATTTTGATTTTTAGGGCATTCTTCTCCTCATTGGCTTTTTGGACCTCTTTTGCCATTTGGGTTAGGCTATTTTTTAAGGTGTCATTTTCTTCAGTATTTTCTTGGGTGTCCTTTAGCAACTCCTTTAGTTGACTTGTTTTTCATGATTTTCTTGCATCATTCTCAGTTTTTCCTCTACTTCTCTTACTTGCTTCTCAAAATCCCTTTTGAGCTCTTCCAAGGCCTGGGACTGATTCATATTTTTCTTGGAGGCTTTGGATGTAGGAGCTTTGGCTTTGTTGTCTTTTTCTGGTTGTATGTTTTGATCTTCTTTGTCACCAAAGTAAGATAATATAGTCTGACTCTTTTTGTGCTGCTTACTCATGATCCCAGCCAATTACTTGAGTTTTAAACTCTTTGTTAAGGTAAGAGTCTGCTTCCAATGTGGAGAATGTACTGTTCCAAGCTTCGGGGTTTGTACAGCTGTTTCTAGAGCTACTTCTAGGGACCTGTAAATTTTCAGTTCTTCCAAGGTGGTATGATAAGGGGTAAGGTGTTTCCTCTCCACCACCACAAGAAACTCCACCATGCCAACACTCCTCCTTGCCCCAGAACTGCCACTCAGAACTGCGACCCAGATACAAGCACAGGCAGAACAAGAGATTCCTGCCTCAGCTCTGGCAAAGATATTCCTGCAATCCTCCTCTGATCAGCCACTTGATTCCCCCTCAGTCTGTGGGCAGGAAGCTCAGGAGGCAGCCACTGCCCCGGACTTGCGGCTGACACCTAGCTTCTCCCTCTCACTGCAGTCACAGACTTTGCCCACTGACCTTCCAAAATGTCTTTGGCATTCCTGGGTTGAGAAGTCTGGAAACTGCCACAGGTGCCCATGATTCAGTCTAGTGAGGCCTGCTCCAGGTTCACTGTGGCCTGCACGCCCATGCCGAACTAAGCTCCTCTCCCCGCCTGGTGCAATATACTTTTCCTATCAATCATCCAGGTTGCCTTGCGCTGGAAGTTTGTTTCACTCTGTCTTTTTGTGGGTTCCGCTGCTCTAGAATTTGTTTAGAGTCATTTTTTTTACAGGTATTTGGAGGGGTTTGGGGGAGAGCTCAAGCAACACGCTGCTTTCACTCCGCCATCTTGGCTTCACCCCCCCCATGACCTTTTTCTTTCAGAAATAACTAAAGAAAATATTTTTTGGTCATTAAAATGAAAAAAAAAGTGTTCATTTTAATGATTTTATACTATTATACAATTTTACCCTTTAATTTTGTTTTGTAAAATTTAAATAAACAGGAGTTAAAATTATTTAGGAAACAATCAGATATTAATGGGTTAGAAACCTTTTAAAACCCATAGGTCAAGCATCTGAGACTTGTTCTATGTGGGGAACTGAATTTTGGATTCATCTTACTTTTTCATCAGTACATGAATGTATAGCAATCTACTTTATTGGAGATAAACTTGGGGAAAAAGTACAACCGGACCTGGTACTGACTTCTTTTTAGGAAGTGGGGCAGTGCAAGGGTTAGCATGTTCATTTTCTCTTAAATCCTTCTCCACGAAGTGATACTAGGTCCAAGCTTTTGACAAATTCTAATCACAAGTCAACTCATCCATATTTATGTTTCAATTTCCTTTCTTGACCTTTATGGCACTTAATGACTGTGTTGCACATTTTGATATTTTCTCATATATTACCTTACATGCTTATCTAATTATTTCATTTAAATTTTATTTCCCAGAAATAGTTTAGGCTCCTTAGAGATAAGGAGCCATTTCCTAACACACACACACACACACACACACACACACACACACACACACAGTAACTGGCATGATGCTGAATAAAAATACATATTAAATAAATGAAACAAAGGAAGAAAAAAGAAAGGAAGGAAGGAAGGGAGGGAGGGAGGAAAAAAGGAAGAAAAAGAAGAAAATAAAGGAAGAAAGGAAGGAAGGAAAGAAGGAAGAAAGGAAAAAAAGAAAGAAAGCTAAGATGGTTTCAAGTTCCATCTCTGATAGCTGAAGAAGAGGATATTGATAGGGATTTAGATTTGAATATTCCTGCTCTGACAGATACAGAACAAGAGAACAGCTAGCAATTGCTAGATAAAGGTCTTTTCATGCTGCCTCTCTTGATTGTGCAGATCAACTAACTAAAAAAAGACATGACCTTGGAGTTTGAGTTGTTTAAGAATGTTTGGTGGGTAATGAGGTAACCATTATCTTTGACTAGTCATGCATGACTAGCCTTAAATATAATGGAATGACTGACTGTTCTACTGCTATGCTTCTTTCACCTGAATACTATAAAGGAAGACTGGTGGAGTCAGTCTAATTGTGTCTCTTGTCAACTGCAGGTGGTGGTATGACCCAGTTTCACATTGCCTAGGTTTGTTCATCAGTAAGTCAGCAGAAATGAAGGAAGTAGATGGTGGGAATAATCAAAGATTGGAGTTTCGTAAATGATGAGAGCAACAATAGGGCAAGAGGGTAAGGTTCTCTTGAGTAGAGGTTCAATATCTAATTGACATGATATATGTCAGGCGATACCTCAGAGTTGCTTTAATTTTTTTTAAATAAATGTAAATTCCATATAAATTTTATATTTTTAGCATTCCTTTAAAAAAATGAGTTCTGAATTCTATCTGTTCCTCTATCCCTTCCCTAACCCATTGAGAAGGCAAGAAAATGATATCAATTATACATGTGAAACCATGTAAAATATATTTTCATATTATTCATGTTGCAAAAAAAAGTAAGAAAAATAAAGTGAAAAATTATTCTTCAACGTGAACTTAGTCTTTATCAGTACTCTCTCTGAAGGAGGATAGCATTTTTCATTATGAGTTCTTCAGAATTGTCTTGGGACACTGCCTTGATCAGAAGAGCTATCTTTCACAGTTGATCATTCTTACACAATATTGCCATTACTGTGTGAAATTCTCCTGGTTCTCCTCATTCCACTTTGTATTAATTCATGTAAATTTTCCCAGGTTTTGCTCAAACCATTCTTCTTGCCATTTTTATATCACAATAGTATTCCATCACAATTATATACCATAATTTGTTCAGTCATTCCCCAGTTGATGGGTATCCCCTGCATTTCCAATTCTTTGCTACCAAAAAAAAAAAAGGAGTTGCTATAAATATTTTTGTACATACAGGTCTTTTTCTTTTTCCTTTGATCTCTTTGAGATACAGACCTAGTAGTGGTATTTCTGGGTCAAAGAGTATGCACAGTTTTATAGCTTTGGGCATAATTCCAAATTGTTCACCAGAATGGTTGGACTAGTTAACAACTCTGCCAATAATGCATTAGTGCCCTATTTTTTCCATATCCTCTCCAACCTTTGTTATTTTCCTTTTCTGTCATGTTAGCCAATTTGATAGTTTTGATATGGTGCTTCAGAGTTGTTTTAATTTACCTTTTTTAATCAACAGTAATTACAAACATTTTTATATGACTACAGACAGTTTTGATTTCTTTTGCAAACTGCTTGTTTATAGCCTTTAACCATTTATCAATTAAGCAATGACTCTCATTTTTATAAATTTGGCTCAGTTTCCTATATATTTCAAAAATGAGTCCTTTATCAGAGAAATTTGTTTTAATTCCCCTACCCCCAACTTTCCTGTTTTCCTCCTAATTTTGGCTGCATTACTTTTGTTTGTGCAAAACTATCTTAATGTCATATAATCAAAATTATCCATTTTACTTCTTATGATCCTCTCTGTCTTTTGTTTGGTCATAAACTCTTTCCTTATCTATAGATCTGATGGGTACATTTTCTCATGCTTCCCTAATTTACTTGTGCTATCACCCTTTATGTCTAAAACATTTATCCATTTTGACCTTATCTTCTTGTACAATGTGAGATGTTAGTCTTAAACCAAGAGTTCTTAATTTAGGGTTCTTAATCTTGCTTTAAAAATATTTTGATGAATACATTTCAAAATAATTGGTTTCTTTTTAATCTTATGTGTGTTATTTTATGCATTTAAAAATATTATTCTGAGAAGAGGTTCATAGGCCTCACCAGACTTCCAAGTACAACTTCCAAACACAGATTTCCCAAACTAGAATTCTCTGATGCACAAAAATGTTCAACTGGAGTTGACTAGGTGCTATGTAGTAATCAGAAATTAAGTAAAAGCCACAAAGATTTCTAACTATAGGTCAAAAATGGCTGTGAAAGATACATTGCTCTTGGTGTCCAGGAATCAGAGTTTAAAATAAAGTACCCTTAAAACATCTCTGAACAACAGTATATATGTGTTTCCTGGGGCAAATAATTTTCTTCTGAAGAGTAAATACTCATTTCAGTTAAGACTTAGAGACATAGACAGGTTCTCTTTATTGGAAGAAAAGTCGCTAAAGGTTTTTTTTCTTTCCTAGTTCAATAACTAGCTATGTGAAGTTTCAGACTTTCCAAATGAGAAGTAGCATTTCTCCCTTCTCTTATCAGAAAGGAGTAATATCCCAGCTGACGCCTACAACTGAAGCCAGAAAATGTAAGTAGAGAGAAACTCAACAACCCAGTGAGATTACACTTTATAATGACCATCAGAGTCCAATCAAGTAGCTGTCAGCCCTTAGCTCAGAGTCTGACACATAGTAGGTGCTTAACAAATGTTTATTGATTGATTAAACATAAAGACAGCAGGGCATAGGACTGGGAAGATAAACA
>NW_020944193.1:2480-4930 GCF_900497805.2 Vombatus ursinus | reverse complement strand
ATGTTCAAGGAAGTTTATCAAATAAGTATCAAAGTATGATTAAGACAGTTGTACCCATTGCAATCAGCTTCTAAAAGTTTCTAAGAAGTCATTGTTAAATTTTCAGGAGTTTTTCAAAGTTGTTATTGTTGTTTGTCCTTCCTTTTGGAACAGGACGATAGCATCAGGAAAGTGATGCCATGACTTGCAATTTAATTGGATTTAAGTGAGGGAGGGCTATGCAAAGTCACCAGCCTCAATTTCTCCCCCAGAGCCTCCTGGTCCAGTGGCAAGATATAAATCATGACGACTGAAGATGGCCCTGGAAGCCGTGGGACACCTTGGCCTTTTGAAGTTAAGGTCTTTTTCAGGTGTCAGTTTGAGTGAGGCAATATCCATTCAGTGATTAAGGCCAGGTAAGAAATGAGTTTTGGCCAGAAACCCTGAGGGTCTTCCCCTCCCAGATTGATTTTTTTTGGCTTGGTAAAAGAGGCCATTCTTTGTTTCATTTCTGACCTAGCCTTAATCAAGGAGATTGATAAACAGCTAGAGCACAGTATAATCAGTTCCTGCATAGGTCATGTTATTTTTGGCTCGAAAAGTAAGGGTGTCTGCCAAGGGATTCAAAATTCTTCCAAGACAGTCTCTGCTTTACTTTCCTGTTTGCATCTTCAACAGATGGAGTAATACTTGGAATTTAGTAGTGGTTCAGGAAACTTTGACTATAGGGGCAGCTACATGGCACACTTAAATACAAAATCAAAAAAGAAAAAAAATGAACATGCCCCTGTACATAGCAGAACATAAGAAAGGATACAATATAAAACCATATTTTTGCATTTCAGAAAAACCTATGTAATAAAACTTACCCATTGTTTTCAAACCAAACCAGCTTTTCTGTTTCCTTCTGCATTCTCTGGTATGCACTTTTTATCCTATTTTTTCTTCCTCCTCCTGCCCCACCTTAGAGAAAGCTACAATTAAATATATATATATACATATATATATGCATAATTATCTATATATATGTATATATATATATGTAAGATGATACTAAACATATTTTTATCTGTCAGTTCTTTCTCTGTAGGTAAATAGCATCTTCCTTCATAGATCCATGTCTTTCCTTAATTTTCCAAATCACCCAGCTCACTGTTTCTTAAATTATAGTCAGTCTCAATTACATACCACAAATTGCTTAGCCATTCCTTAATTGACGGGCATCTATCATTTCACCCAATCTTATAGATATAAGATGATATCTCAAAGTTATTTTAGTTGGCATTTGTTTCATCAATAATGATTTAGAGCATTTTCTCATATAATTATATGTAGTATTGCTTTCTTCATCAAAAAACTGCCTGTTCATATCACTAGACCATTCATCGATTGAGTTATGACTAGTAATCTTAGAAATTTGGCAAAGTTCTCTGTATTTTTGAGCAATGAGACTCCTATGTGAGAGATCCTCTATGAAAGTTTTCCCCCAATTTTCTGCTTTCTTCCTAATCTTGACTATATTAGATTTATTTATATAAGAATTTTTATTTTAAATAATTGGAATTATCCATTTTATACCTCAATGATGTTGTCTGTCTCTTCTTTCTTCATGTATTATTCTCATAACCATGACTCTGATAAATAATATTTTATATATTCTTCTCATTTTTTTTTCTTTTTAGGCAATTGGGGTTAAGTAACTTCCCAGGGTCACACAGCTAGTAAGTGTCAAGTGTTTGGTCTGAGGCTGGATTTGAACTCAGGTCCTCCTGACTTCAGGGCAGGTGCTCTATTCACTGTGCCACATAGCTGCCCCTCTTTTCATTTTTTTTGTGCTATTTCCCTTTATATCTAGGTCACCAGTCCTTTTTCACCTTATCTTGGTTGGTGGCTAATATATTGTCATATGCCCAATTTCTGCCAGACTGCTTGCCAGCTTTCACAACAATTTTTATGAAATAATCAATTCTTATCCCCCAAACTTAAATGTTGACCGTTGTCAAACAAGAAGTTAATATAGTGCTTTACTATTGTGTATTTTACGTGTACTCTCTTCCAGTATTCCACTTCTCCATGTCTTAGCCACTACCAGATAATTCTGCTCTGTTTCTGTTTTATGTATAAATTCATCCCATTCACATTCTAAGTTGTAATTTCTTGTTTTTTATTTCCCTCCATCCTATTTTTCCTCACTATCCTTATGGCACTATTTACCTTGTCCTTCTTCACTCTAATTTCCTTCTCCCCTCGACTTTGCCCTCCTATTCCTTAATCTACCCACCCCTCTAAGAGTCCCTCCTTTATCATCTCTCCCCCTGCCCCTTCACCTTAATTTACCTATCTTTCTAAGAGCTTCATCCTTATTCCCTCTCCTGATTCTTCATCTACACCCCATTTTAAAAGTCCCTCCCTTATCCTAACCCTTTGCCCTCTCATTTCTTTCTACCTTTGGAAGACTTTTATATGTTTCT
>NW_020944193.1:0-2470 GCF_900497805.2 Vombatus ursinus | reverse complement strand
ATATTTCTCTCAGATCTTATATGTCAAATTTTCTTTTTTTTCCCCAAATTTTCTTATATGTCAGTAGTTCTGCTGTTTTTGCCATAAATACCTGAAAGTCTTTCAATTAATTATCCATTTTTTTTATTTTAGATTATACTTAACTTTGCTAGGTAAGTTACCCTGGGTGGTAATTTCAGTTCTTTTGCTCTATAAAATATAGTGTTCCACCATCTATGGTCCTTTAACTTAGAAGCTGCTAGGTATTGTGTAATCCTGATTGGTTTTTTTCTTGTTGTTTGCAATATTTTCTCCTCAACTTGGGCACTTTGAAACTTGACTATGATACTACTGTAAGTTTTCCTCCTGGAATCTCTTTCAGGTGGTGATTAGTGGACTTTTTTTTTCTATTTGTGCTTTATCTTCTTGTTCTAGTACTTCTGGGCAATTTTCTTTAATAATCTCTTATAGTATTGCAGCCAGGTCCTTTTTTTTTTTTTGGTCATAACTCTCAGGTAGTCCTATGATTTTTACATTGCCTCTCCTTTCTCTGTTCTCTAGATCACTTTATTTTTTGAGATGTTTCACATTCTCTTCTGTTTGTTCATTCCTTTGGTCTTGTTTTGTTCTTTCTTGGTGTCTTAGAACATCATTAGCTTCCCCTTGCCCAATACTAGTTTTCATGGAATTATTTTCTTCCTTAAGTTTTTCATTTTCTATTTCCAGTTGGTTGGCTTTCTTTTCAAAATTTTCTTGATTTTCATAATTGCTCTTTTTTTCTTACTTTTTCCTTAATGTCTGTTATTTAATTTTTAAACTTCTCTTAAAGTTCTTCCAAGAACTCTTTTTAGACTTGTGACCATTTCCTTTTTCTCACTGAGAAGAGAGTGACTTTTTCCTCTCTGCTATCTTCCACTGAATATGAACCCTATCTTCTCTGTCTCCATAGTAACTATCTATTGTTTGGATCTTTCTCCTTTGCCTACACATTTTTGTTCATTTTTTTTTATTTTATTCTTGCCAGCTTATTATTATAATCAAGTTCTATTCTGGAGGTAAGAAGAGTGATTTGCCCATTCCTCAGGTCCTTCTCACTGTTATTTTCTGAACTGTGTCCTGGGCTCCAACCTTGGGCAGTCCTCTCCACCTCTAAGCCATGGCTAGGGCCCCAAGCTACACTATGCCACAAACACTCTTAACTCCCTGTGGTCCTTCTGGTGGCTGAAAACTTCAATGGACTTCTGTACCCTGGAACTGAAAGCAGGGATTCTGCTCTCATGCAAGTGCTCACAGCCATCAGGGTCCCTACTTCTCTGCTACCACCTTACCAGGGCTGTGCTAGCTGTTTCTCCCCTACATTAACAGCCTGTGACCTCATTGGGTCAGCACAGTCATGCTTGGCATCCGTCCAGAGGGGAATATGCACTGAACAGGAGTCTGGCAGAAATCATGCATAAAGTCACACCTTTTACCACTCTCTACAATATGTCCTAAATTGATAAATGAACTTATTGTTAAACATTATACAACAAAAATTTTTAGAAGAAAAATCGATCATATAACTCTTACAGGTAAGAGATATATTCTTAACCAAATAAGAGATGGAGTAAATTACAAAAGATAAAGTAAATAACTGATTACTTGAAACTGTAAAACTTCTGTACAAAAAAAAAAAATAAATCTAGGATAAGAAGGGTAGTGCTTTAATGGGAAAAAAACTTTGTATTAAAGTTCTCTGATAAGAATTAGGTAATCAAGATATATAAACAGTTGTACATATTACTATATATTGTATTATGTATTTCATATGCATAAACTTTTTATATATCTTGGATACCTAACCTTTTCAGAGAAATTTGATAATATATAATTATACATATAGTTATATACATGTAACTAATAACCATTTCCTAATAGATCATAGAATTTGACCAAAATAGTTCTTAAAAGAACTACAAAGTATTTATAGCTAAATTAAAAAATGCTGTATATCACAAATAGTAAGAGAAATGAAAATTAAAATAACTGAGGCTTCGTAATTGGTAAAAATGACAGTAATGTTGTAGGAATTGTCAGAACATAGGCAGACTAATAAATTGTTAGGGAGCTGTGTTATGGTATAGGTATTTTGGAAGAAATTTGGAATTATGCAAATAAAATGACTAAAATCTCCTTACCTTTTCAACCAGAGACTCTGTAATTAGGCTTATACTCCAATGAAACCTTCATTAAAAAAAGAAGTCCCCACACATTCCCAAATATTTATAGTAGCAATTTTTATGATGTCTAAGAACTAGAAACCAAACAGATGACTATTGATTAAGAAATGGCCAAATAAATTGTTGTACGTGAATGTAGTGGAATACTACTGCACTGTTGGAGATGAGTCTGATGAAAAGCATTAGAAAAGCATTAGAAAGATTTACATGAACCACTGCAAAGTTAAGTAAAAAGAGCCAAAAAAACAAAACAATATACACATTAGCAACAT
>NW_020944192.1:1277-10126 GCF_900497805.2 Vombatus ursinus | reverse complement strand
TTCTTGTCTTTCTTTTCTGATGGACTTTGATTAAAGTCCCTTTAAAAGGGCACATATCTTATTTCCTTCTACTTCTGACTTGATTCGTCTCTCTTTCTCTCTCCCATCCACTCACTCCAAGAATTAGGGAGGGAGAGGGGGAGAGAAAGAAAGAAAACATTTTCTCAAGCAATAAATCCAGCTGCATTCTTCCTTGGTATCTGGCTGCAAAGGGTGTCAGATTACACACGGACACTCCCTCATACCACAGAAACACAAACACAGACAGAAACAAAGTCACAAAACAAATCCTGTTTATATTTTCTTGTCCTTTTTATGTTTTGATAGTGCACTGAATTACTCCATCTGGTCTCTTTGATGGTCTGATGGTCCTGAGGTTCCAGGGACAATCCTTCCTTTGGGGTTCGAATCCAGAATTTTCTTCCCAATCCTCCAGATAGCCTGGCCATTCTTGCAGTTTCTCTGTGAAAAAGCATTCCCAGATTTCTAGGCTGCCTCCACAGCTGGGTCTAGGAGCAGGTGTAGGGAACCTGGGGCCTTGACATGGCCTTCTAGGTCCTTGGGTGGGACCTTTTGCTTCAGTCCAAGATTTACAGAACAAATCCTTTTCTGAAGGGGATTTATTCTGTGAACTCTGGCCACACTGGAGGAGCTGGAGCATCACAGATGTCCTTGACGCCCATAGATTCCCCACCCCTGCTCTGGATTTTTGGGGCCACAAGATCATCCAGGTTGTGACCAGCCAGCTTTTGCAGGTGTTTTTCCTGCCTCTTCAGGGCTTCTTCCTACAGCTCTTCCAAGTGCAAATTTACATGTACTGTAAGGACTTAGAAAAAAGAAGACTACCAAATTCATGAGTAGCATATTAACACAGTTCTGATGGTGCCCTGATAGGGAGACTCCTTCCACTACACATCTCAAAGGCAGCATGTCACCTTTCATAACAACGTGAATGCATTTCACAAAGGTCACGTTTTCCCCTTCCATTTTACCTCCAGGCTTCTCCATAAAGCCCCAGTGCTCCACATGCTGGGTGCCATGAGTGTGTGTGTGTGTGTGTGTGTGTGTGTGTGTGTGTGTGTGTGGAGGAGGGGCCACCCTTTTGATTGTTTCATTTGCCCCAGGGGAGGGTCTTACAGGAGCCTGGGGTGGGGAAGGGCAGGCTCTAACATCTCCTCCTTCATCTCCATTAAATACAGCTTGCTGACTCTGAAGACACTACTCCTCTTTGTCTTGGGGCTATTGCTTCTGCCTTCCCTGGCTTATGGGGAGCCTTGTTGAGTTCTCAGGGCATCCAGGCAAGGGGGTGACAAACAAGGGCTTGGGGACAGGGCCACCAAAGGGAAGTTGGGAAGTTGAGGCTTTGAAGGGGAGCCTTTAGGGAGCAAATGGGACAAAAGCCCTGGGAAAAGGGACTCAGGCCACATAGGGGCATGTTTCACTGCCTGCCATGTGAGAGTTATGTTCTTTCTCTCCTTCTCCTCTCCATTCAATCCAACAAACATTTATTGTGCATCGTCTGTATGCAGGCTTCCAAGACTCATGCTGCACAATCCAGGTGACTGTCTCATCCACTTTCAGGGTTTTGGCTGCAAGGAGGTGTTTTATCTTTTCCCTCTGTGGTCACTGACAAGGCACTTGAGGGTGGGGAGGAGCTGGCTGAGTCAGAAAGGAATAGGTCATCAGGGTAGGAAGTAGCCTATGACAGGTCTGCAGGGCTTTGACCCTACTCCTTGGTGAGAACACAGAGGGTGGTCCTCCTTGGATGATCCCAGAAGGGCTGGACTCTTGGTCAAGAGCCATGACATCACTTAGCCCATACTGTGAGATCAAATCTAGCTCCGAAATAATGGCACCACAAATCACCGATCACCAGGATCTGTCTGCAGGCAGGCTCTCTGTAGAACATCCTGGTCCCCATTCAGAAGGGACAGGGCTGTGTGTTGACCAGGCTTGGGACCAGGAGTCAAGGCTATTGGGTTTAGTCTTGATGTCCTCTCCCCAGCTGAATCTTATCCCCCATTGTTGCTATCATCCAAAAGTGTCTAATGACTTCTAAAAGGATCATGAGAGAGAGAACTCTTTCCTGAAGGCTCTTGGGGTGGAAGGGGCTCTAGCTGTAGCCTTCGAGATCATGGTGCCCCTCATGTAACTGCCTTCCTTGGGCTGGGCGTCTGCCCTCACATAGACATGACACTTTCAAAGCCAGTCTGGATGGAGGTCCTCACCCTGGACTTTTTGCCTCCTGGCACCTCAGCCTCTACCTCAATTACCCTTTCCTCCCTTGTGCTAGGTGCTTGGTATTTCTACCCCTGTAGACTACAGACCTTCCACCCTGCTATGCTCTCCTGGTGGACAGCGAAAGGCAACAGTAGGAGAGAGGACATGTGGAAACCAGGAGAACCCACCATAGATTTCCAGGTGAGTCCCCAGCTGAGTGCCAGGAACGCTTTGCCCAGGATAGGCAGAAAACCACTCACAATCCAGTTCATTCCTCTCAACCCAGTGTTACTCAGCCAACCAGCACTTATTAAGCATGGCCTATCATGGGTCAGGATCTGTCCTAAGCACTGTGGATGCAAAGAAAGGCAAAACCAAGAAACAACCCCACAAGCCCTGCCCTTGAGGACCTGGCAGTCTCCAGATGAGGAAACAACTAAGTACAAAGAAGATCTAACAGGACAGATGGGAGTGAAGCAGTCGAGGATGCTGGCTCTGTTGTTTCTTGTAGAGAGGACATACAGCCTATTGCCAAGCCCTCCTTCAAGTCTGCCCTCTCCTGGCAGGATCTGCCAGATGGTTTCTTCTCCTGGCACAGTCCTTCTGATGCCAGGGTAAGATCTGCAGCACCATGAGGCTTCAGAGGAGGGAGAAGCTGCATTAGGTATAGAAAGTTGCTTTTGTTTTCATTCAGTTGCCAAGAATCTATTTTCTTTTCTTCCCACCTCCCACCCATTTGAAAAAATGCAAAGAAAACCACTTGGAACAAATGTGCAGAGTTAAAACAAATCAGTCCCTCCTTGGCCATGTCTGAAAGATGTATGTCTCCTTCTGCCTCTTGAGTCCAACCCCTCTCTGTCAGAATTGGGATTATTTGCCAGAAGAGTTAGCTATATCTTTATACATACATAAATACATATACTTACATGTATATCTATATCTATATCTATATATATATACTATATATGTGTATATACATACATACACTTATCAGACTTGTTCATAGTTGTGCTTTCACATGAGCCACCTTTCTCAATATAGCCTTTCCATCCCCTCTTCCACAGAACTACCCCTTAAGCAAAAGAATAAAAGAAGAAGGGGAAGATAATAGTGCAATAAGAACAACCAACTCAGTAGCAGAGTACAGCATTGTATGCACATTCCATCCAAGTAGACTCCTACCCCAGCATTGAAGGGAAAGAAAGAATGTCCTCATTGATCATGTTTGGGGCACCAATGGGAGTGGATGTGGGAAAGGCTTGAGCCAGGAGGATACTTTGCCTGTCCTGGAGGGCCTGGGGAACAAAAGATGGAAAGGCACTCTAAAGGAGGGCTTCCGCAGGGACAACACTGACCATATCTAGGTGAACAGAAAGCAGGAGCTGCCCACCTGTTCTGATATGACCAGGTCAACAGGACCGGCCTGTCTCAGTTAGATCCCACATGGCCCATGAAGGGCAGGGAAGTCTTGAGGTGAAGCAATACTCTGAGATTGCCAGAGCCCGCAAAGTGCTCTTGGTTTTGTCGAATGCCTGTCTCCTCTTCTGTGCTCCTCAGGAAGTGCTGACCACCCTCAGGGCAGAACAACATGTAGGCTTGGATAATATCCTAAAGAAGATTCCTCAGCACACCAGGTAATCCAGAAATTTGGATGCTTCTGGAAGCAGAGACATTGGGGGTGGGTGTCTTAGGGGTGGTCGCTTTTGGCTGAATCAGCATCCTTGAAAGGTTGGTGCTTTTCTCAGGGGGCCTGGCACTTGCCTATGGGGTTCTGGCTGGATTCCATACATGTCTGGGAGCATTTCAGATTGACAGAGACTCTGCTCTCACTGAGAGATGGCCACTTACTAACAGAGCTGCCTGAGGACCCTGCACCTCCTTGTGTGAAGGATGAGTATGGAACTTACTGACCTCAAAGCAACCTAGGCCACCTCCTGCAGCTCCTCTCTGGAACTGCTCCCATGTGGCCAGCACATATACACAGGAAGACTAAGGTGGCATAAAACTGTCAATGAGAAGAATGTGATTTAAGAGCTGAGCTGGAAACTCTCTTCAGAGGACTGAGAAGTGACTTCACCACTCTGGGGAAAGTGGTTCATGCCTATTTCCAGATGACCTTGGGTATTTCTCAGATGCCGTCTCTTGGTGGGACAGAAGGAGAGGAGCCCAGTCTCTCAAGGGTGTAGTCTGGACACAAGGTCAAGATTTCTGAAGCCCAGCAGTTTGCAGAGACTCAGATCTGCCTCAGAAGACAGAGGGCCCAGCCTGAGGAGACCATGGGTCCCCAGATTGCGGCATTGGTGTTTTCATCTGTCTCACGTGTCCTCTTTTATCTTACAGGAGCTAGAAAGCTGTGTGTTCCAGCTGAAGTCTTAAGTGGCAGAGGCAAGGCCCCAAACTGACTGGCAAACAGAAGAGGGGAGAAGGACGGTTAGAAAGCTAGACCAGAGAAAGTACAACTGAGATTCTCTCCCCCTCTGGGGGAGGGGGTCAGTGGAGCCAGAACACTTGGGTTAGCATGTCCATAGGATCAATCTGAGCTGGGCAGGACCTCAGAGAGCAGATGAGGGTACTGAGGCCTGGGAGGGAGATGACCTGCCCAGGGCCACTCAGGGAGTAAAGGTCAATGAAGACTTGTAGCCAGCTCTCTGTCTGTGTTCCTTCCATTGGGTAGTGGTTTTCTGCAGGTAAGCCTGTTCCATTTCTTGGCCTCTGCTTGCCTTTATCCCCCACAGCCTATACTGTGGTTAACCTTGACCTTTCCTTTTGTCACTGGCTAGTTTGGCCCAAGAAGTCCTCCGGGAAAAGAAGCCAAAGGAGATGGGTCCCCTGGAGGTCCACCTGGTTGACATGAGGAAAGAGCTGGTGGCCTTGAGCCAAAGACAGGCTGCAGTGGCCGAAGAAATATACCTTTGGCTAGAGAAGAGGGTGGCCCTGCACAGTGATGTGAGTCTTCCAGCCCCGTGGTTAGGGGGATGTGCCCCTTGATCTATGCTGAGCTGCTGCTGCCTGGGCATCTGCCCAGGGAGGTCCAACCCTATAAGGTGTCCACTTCCCAGAAACTGGGCCTATTGGGTGGACTTTGTCACATGACTGGGATCTTCCTCATCTATTAAATGGGATAATATCAGGTTCCAGAGGGTCCAATGAGATCTTTTTTGCAGACCTCAAAAGCAGTGGAGAAATGCCAGTCACTTGGTTCACATCTATCCCTTCTCTGGCACCAGGCAGGCATGTGCTGGCCCTCAGAGTGTCTCTAGACATCCCAGGCCTCCTGTCCAGGCCCTCTTCCTTCCTTACCCCTGCTGTTTCTCGGGTATATGCTGAGCTCTTTCCTCTGCTGCCTTCTAGATGGAGTCTCAGGTCCCATTCTGGATCTGTCATTTCCTTCTTGGAGATAAGGGCGCACAGGCTGGGCTCCTACAGCTAGAGGAGGTACAAGCCCAGCTTGGGGACATGGAGCATAGAATCCGGACTCACGTGGCAGAAGAGCAGGACAAGTCTGCCAGCAAAGCTGCTGTGAGCTTGAGGCTGATCCTTCTCAAGGATGGAATGACCACCAAGGTGACAGAGGAGGTGCGGCCTGTCTCACTGCCTGTCCTCCTAGCTTAGGTCACAAGTTCGCCCTGAGAGGAGCCTGCCAGGAGAGTGGGGGAAGCACTGGCCACGCAGGCAGTACCCCTGCCTGTCCCCTACATGGGCTGGGGTGCTCCTGCAGGTGGCCTGGCCCACGAGTACATGTCTGTCTTTTAGGAAGTGCACCAGATCATGCAGCGAGCCCTGAAGCACTACAGTAAAGACTGTGAGAAATAAGACTATCAGAAGAAATAAAACTGGCATGGTACATTCTAGGGAAGCCATTACCAGCAGAATGTGGCCAGTACTGTGGCACCTGATCTTCTGTTACTGCAACCCTGAAGGTTGCTAGGCACAATGCCCTGGAATGTTCCAAGGACATGAGGTTAGGCAACGCTAACTGCCTCATCCTGCTGTTTGACCTAATCATTGTGGGTCTCAGAGAGGGCAGACACAACACTCCTACTATTGTGCTGTGGCTTGTCAGTGTGGACGCCAGAAGGCAGAGGTGCTGATGGCCTGCATGGACAACAGACTTGATTATTTATTCAACGTACACCCGTCGAATAAATAAAAAATAAAAATAAAATTGCCACCGGCATATATTTTTAGATGTTGCCACTACTGTGCCACCTGGTCTTCTGCTACTGGAACCCTCCAGGTTGCTAGGCACCATCTGCTGGAATATCCCAAGGACATGAGGTTCGACCAAGCCAGGCAGCCAAGCCAGAGCCTTGGAGGATGATGGCATCTGTCATCACATGCTGGTGTTAATGCAGGATTATCTCATTCCTTCCTGAGATTGTCCAGAATGAGCTCCACAACCCAGCAAGGCTTCCAGGGGGCCAAAGACCCTAGAGAAAGAGGATCTGGTTGGCCCTGACTGAGCTGCCAATGCCAAAAAGCTCATGGCCTCCCAGACTTCTCACTCCCTGTCTAATAGGAGTTGCCTCGAGGCCCTGGACCTGAGCACTACACAGCCAGGGAGGACCATTTTCTGGACAGCCTAGGCTGGCCTGCCCTAAGAGGAGTCACAGCATCTGGCTTTAGAAGGGCTAGACAGCTGTAGCTTGGGAAGTCATTTCACTGGCTGTGAGGAGACACCCAAGGACCCACACTAATCACTTTGAAAATGTCCCCTTGGAAGGCTTAGTGATAACTTCCCAGCCCCATTCTGCTGCAATAAAATGTCCTGTTGGGTCTGGAGCCCATGGCGCTGCCTCAAAGAGGTGACATTCTAGGGTGCCAGGTTAAAAGATCCACTGTCATTCTCCCATGCCTTCAAGCTGTGGAGTAATTAGCAAGGGAAATCCCATGAACCTAGCACAGAAAGACTTTTTTGCCTTCTTTTCCATTTTCCCTGCAAGCTTATGAGTGAAATAGTGCAAGTGTCATTTTTTCTACTTAACAGAAGAGAAAACTGAGATTCCAAGAGGGGAGATGGCTTCCTCACGGGGTGTTTCCTAGTCCCAATGTGAGCAGCTGCATCTTCTTTTCTTCTTCTGTACCCACTCTGTTCTCTTGATTCCCTCATGATCAAAGTGATGAGAACAACTGGCCTATCATCCAGGAGATGGACAGCAGAAGAGAGAAGAGCCAGTAGGAATGGACAGAAACGGACTGGATGCCCTCCCCCACTCCCCCCAAGAGAAAAAAGGCACTAATGAGAGATATTCCAATCCAAACAACCTGGAAGCTTCACCCCTTGCTGAAGGGCTGTGGCTGCCTGGACACAATCCCAGGCCATTCGCCTCTAGCTGGCACAGTCCTGCTGTGGTGGGCAAACTGCCCCTGGCCCTAAATAAGAGAGATGGCAGGAATGATCCTCTTCAGAGGGGCCATGGGAAGACAGGAGCACAGACATACTGTGGGTGCAACTAGGACTTGCTCCCTCCATTTGAAAAAGTAATTGGAAAATGCTGTACATATGTATGCCCTTTGATGCTGGGATACCACTTTGATCCCAAGGAGGTCAAAGCTAAAGTAAAGAATTTTCATTCTAATAAACAGCAGTACTTTTCTGCCAAGGCAAAAAAAAAAAAAAAAAAGTGGAAACCAAAGGAATGCCCATTGATTGGGGAATGGCTGAACAAGATGTAATCTATAAATCTACTAGAATACATTATTCCCCAGATATGAGGAATATGAAGAAATTTGAAGAAATCTAAGGAGATTCTAACAGAAAGATACATAGCAAAGAAAGCAGGATCAAGAGAAGAGTAAACAAAAAGGAAAGAAAACAATGTGAAAAATGATTGGAAGAGACCAGAGACCAATCCATGTTCTGAAGGACTGTTGGTGAAACATTCCTCTCCCTCTGGGAAGAGAGTGGGGGCTGTGGGTGGAATGAGGCATCCACTGTGGGTCTCTGTCTGGTTACAAGGGTGCTCTGCCCCAGCAGGCATGGGGGATGAGAGGGAAACAACAGGGACAGCATAAAAGAATTCACAAAAGTGGTTTCTAGGGATGTGTGGCTACCCAGCAAACCACTGCTTCTTAGAAAGATAAGAAAGAGAACAAAAGGGTCCCTGGTGGGGAAAAGCACGTGGCACATTTTCTACCTCTTCTCCGGTGTGCATCCCACGGAGCTCAGTTGCATTCCTCCTGTGGGAGACAAGGTTGTGTTTACTTCAGTCTGTGACGCCTACAGGTCTTCTCATTCTCCTCCCATTCTTCCTGTCATTTTGAAAACAATAGTACGGGCTGCTAGGGGGCGCCACGGTGCACAGAGTATCTGGCCTGGAGTCAGGGAGACTCATATTGCCGAGTTCAAATTTGGTCTCAGACACCGTGGAAAATGACTCAACACAACAATAAAGAACAGTAACATTCACTTCCATTGTGGTATCACAATTTTCTGAGACATCTTTTAACAAGGAGATTACTTACATAGCTCTGAAATGTTAGGACAGCTTCAAACCAGCTCAACAGTTTTTTTCGAAAAGACTGATGGCAACAAGGGCATGAATGAGAGACCCACCTGGCGGCTGTGCTCAGTGCCACAGGAGGGAGACCTGACGTCCCTGAGGGCATGAGGCTACAGAAATCCCTAC
>NW_020944192.1:0-1177 GCF_900497805.2 Vombatus ursinus | reverse complement strand
GCTCTGAAATGTTAGGCCAACTTCAAACCAGCTCAACAGTTTTTTTTGAAAAGACTGATGGCAGCAAGGGCATGAATGAGACACCCACCTGGCGGCTGTGCTCAGTGCCACAAGAGGGAGACCTGATGTCCCTGAGGGCATGAGGCTACAGAAATCCCTACAACAAGCTGATGGGTCAGACAGGGTGAGCGCTGGGATGCCTCACTGGCCTCTCATGACCATGTGTCCAATGTGAGGTTCTGGAGTTAGGGCACCATCTAATCAAGACAGGGTGCCTGTAACTCTACAATAGGCAAAGGCAGAAAACGAACTTGTCCAAATGAGAATCTTCAAGACAAACAACATAATCCAAGGACAATCAAACGACAAGTATTGATTTAGCACCTATTGTGTGCTAGGCACCATGCTAGAAGCAAGTCTTAACACTGCCTGTCCTGGAGGTTCCATTCCAGTGGGGGAGAAAAGATTGTATGTACATACGTACTCATGGATGTCCTGCACATGTACGTTTGTCTCCACAAGATAACAGTAGATATAAGAGAATGGGGATCACAGCATGAGCAGCTAGGGTGCAGGGCAGGATCAGGAAAGGCTTCTCACAGAGGCCTCTGTGGCAATTTTGAAGCAAGCTTGGGTTTCCAAGAGATGGAGGTAAGGAAGAATATTGCAGACACAAGGGGCCGACAATCTAAAGAAACAGAGACAAGAGATGGCCTGCCATGGGGAAGGAATAGTAAGGATGCCCGTCATGAAGGAGGGTAGCATGATTGAAAGGCAATGATGCACAATGAGGCTGGGAGGAGGGTTGGATAGGTCAGGCTGTGAAGAGTCCTCAAAGCCACACAGAAGAGTTTATAAGAGATCAGAAAGGACACAGGGAACCACTGCAGTTCCTTGAAGAGTGACACGAGCAGACGTCTCTTTAGGGAGTTCTCCTTGGCAGCTGTTCCAGAGGATGGATGGGAGGGAGGGAAGCCAAGCAGGAGACTTTTGAAACAGTACAAGCGAGAAAAGAGAAAGATCTGAACGAGGGTGATGGCTGTGTGAGAATTCAAAAGAAAAAAAGATGAGAGATGAAGATGGTGAAAGCCTAAGATTTGGCAACGGATTGGGTCAATCAGTGGAGGGAGAGTGAGGATCAGTCCATCCCCAGGCATTTATTGTTGGCTGAGGAGAG
>NW_020944191.1:0-3729 GCF_900497805.2 Vombatus ursinus | reverse complement strand
AGGATCCTTCAACTGATTATTGTTGGATTTGCAGTTTTATTGGATAGGCTAAAAAATTGGCCTTCATCTTCTAGATAAAGTGCAGTACATCATATACTTCTACTTGTATGTCTTTATGTAATTTGTGAGATTACTTTGGAAAAAAGTAAGAGACGTATTGCCATCACAATAGCAGGTGGGTGATCTCACCGCCCAGCAGCTTCCAGGTTCATAGTTTTATACTGAGTAATACATACATACATACACATACACACACATATAAATATATATACATATGTTTATGTGTGTAATATAAATAATTATATGTGTGTAGGTATATATTTGTATGTTTGTATGTATGTATATATGTACATATATACACATATGAATATTAAATCAAATTTTTAATCCAGAGCATTAGTTTTTTATTGTATTCAGTATTCCTAGTCACATACTAGGCAATTAACATATATGTTTCTTAAAATGAATTAAGTTGAAATCACTGCAGGTTTCTGACCGTTGTTCTTTGTGGTATCCACACTCAACAACCATTTCTTTAATATGCCAACATTCTACTGGGGTAGCAGTATGTCATCACTCAGCAACCGTGTCTTGGAAAAGTCAACATTGTACTGGCACAGCAGGGCAGCCATTTCATGAGAGAGGATCCTTCAACTGATTATTGTTGGATTCGCACTTTTACTGGATAGGGTAAAAAACTGGCCTTCATCTTCTAGATAACGTACAGTACAACATATCCTTCTACTTATAAGTCTTCATATATTGTGTGAGATTAGTTTGGAAAAAAGTAAGAGACATATAGCCATCCAAATAGCAGGTGGGTGATATGATCTCCCAGCAGCTTCCAGGTGCGTAGATATCTAATGAGTCATACATACACACACACACATATCAATATATGTACATATGTTTATGTGTGTAATATAAATATATGTGTGTATGTATATATTTCTATGTATATATGTGTATATACATATATATACACACATGAACATTAAATCATATTTGGAATCCAGAGCATTAGTTTTTTATTGTATTCAGTATTCCTAGTCACATATTAGGCAATTAATATATATGTTTGTTAAATTGAATTGAGTTGAAATCACTGCAAGTTTCTGACCGTTGGTCTTTGTGGTATCCACACTCAACAACCATTTCTTTCAAATGCCATCATTCTACTGGGATAGCAGTATGTCATCACTCAGCAACCCTCTCTTGGAAACTCAACATTGTACTGGCACAGCAGGGCAGCCATTTCATGAGAGAGGATCCTTCAACTGATTGTTGTTGGATTTGCACTTTTCTTGGATAGGCTAAACAATTGGCCTTCAACTTCTAAATAAAGTGCAGTATATCATATCCTTCTACTTATAAGTCTTCATATATTGTGTGAGATTAGTTTTGAAAAAAGTAAGAGACATATAGCCATCAAAATAGCAGGTGGGTGATCTTATCTTCCAGCAGCTTCCAGGTGCGTAGATTTATAATGAGTCATACATACACACACACACACATATAAATATATATACATATGCTTTATGTGTGTAATATAAATAATTGTATATGTGTATGTATATATACATATATACACACATGAATATTAAATCATATTTGGAATCCAGAGCATTAGTTTTTTATTGTATGCAGTATTCCTAGTCACATACTAGGCAATTAATATATATGTTTGTTAAATTGAATTGAGTTGAAATCACTGCAAGTTTCTGACCGTTGATCTTTGTGGTATCCACACTCCACAACCATTTCTTTCAAATGCCAACATTCTACTGGGGTAGCAGTATGTCATGACTCAGCAACCCTCTGTTGGAAACGTCAACATTGTACTGGCACAGCAGGGCAGCCATTTCATGGGAGAGGATCCTTCAACTCATTATTGTTCGATTTGCACTTTTACTGAATAGGGTAAAATACTGGCCTTCCTCTTCTAGATAAAGTGCAGTACATCATATACTTCTCCTTGTAACTCTTCATATAATTTGTGAGATTACTTTGGAAAAAAGTAAGAGACATATAGCCATCAAAATAGCAAGTGGGTGATCTGATCTCCAAGCACCTTCCAGGTACGTAGAATTATAATGAGTCATAAATACACACACACACACACACACAGAAATATATATATGTTTATGTGTGTATTATAAATAATAATATATGTGTATGTATATATTTATATGTATGTGTATATATATACATATATATATATACTTATATACACACATGAATATTAAATCATATTTGGAATCCAGAGCATCAGTTTTTTATTGTATTCAGTATTCCTCGTCACATATTAGGCAAATACTATATATGTTTGTTAAATTGAATTGAGTTGAATCACTGCAGGTTTCTGACCGTTGATCTTTGTGGTATCCACACTCAACAACCATTTCTTTCAAATGCCAACATTCTACTGGGATAGCAGTATGTCATCACTCAGCAACCCTCTCTTGGAAACTCAACATTGTACTGGCACCGCACAGCAGCCATTTCATGAGAGAGGATCCTTCAACTGATTGTTGTTGGATTTGCACTTTTCCTGGATAGGCTAAACACTTGGCCTTCAACTTCTAGATAAAGTGCAGTACATCATATCCTTCTACTTATAAGTCTTCATATATTGTGTGAGATTAGTTTGGAAAAAAAGTAAGAGACATATAGCCATCAAAATAGCAGGTGGGTGATCTTATCTTCCAGCAGCTTCCAGGTGCTTAGATTTTTAATGAGTCATAAATACACACACACACACACACACACAGAAATATATATATGTTTATGTGTGTATTATAAATAATAATATATGTATATGTATATATTTATATTTATGTGTATATATACATATATATATACTTATATACACACATGAATATTAAATCATATTTGGAATCCAGAGCATCAGTTTTTTATTGTATTCAGTATTCCTC
The DNA here is from genome assembly GCF_900497805.2 of Vombatus ursinus. Classification (NCBI taxonomy): domain Eukaryota; kingdom Metazoa; phylum Chordata; class Mammalia; order Diprotodontia; family Vombatidae; genus Vombatus; species Vombatus ursinus. The sequence continues at coordinate 793 of NW_020944191.1, read as the reverse complement.
GTCACATACTAGGCAATTAATATATATGTTTGTTAAATTGAATTGAGTTGAATCACTGCAGGTTTCTGACCGTTGATCTTTGTGGTATCCACACTCAACAATCATTTCTCTAAAATGTCAACATTCTACTGGGGTAGCAGCATGTCATCACTCAGCAACCCTCTCTGGGAAGGGTCAACATTGTACTGGCACAGCAAGGCAGCCATTTCATGAGAGAGGATCCCTCAACTGGTTGTTGTTGGATTTCCACTTTTACTGGATAGGCTAAAAACTTGGCCTTCAACTTCTAGGTAAAGTGCAGTACATCATATACTTCTACTTGTAAGTCTTTATGTAATTTGTGAGATTAGTTTGAAAAAAATTAAGAGACATATAGCCCTCAAAATGGCAGGTGGGTGATCTGATCTACCAGCAGCTTCCAGGTTCATACTTGTACTGTGAGTCATACATACATAAACAAACACACACACACTCACACACACATAAAGATATGTATATATGTATATATATATATATATTTATGTGTATATTATAAATAATTATATATGTGTGTTTATATATGTATGTGTATGTATGAATGTATATATACATATATACACACATGAATATTAAATCATATTTGAAATCCAGAGCATTACTTTTTTATTGTATTCAGTATTCCTAGTCACATACTAGGCAATTAATATATATGTTTCTTAAAGTGAATTAAGTTGAAATCACAGCAGGTTTCTGACCCTTCATCTTTCTGGTATCCACACTCAACAACCATATCTTTAAATGCCACCATTCTACT
>NW_020944190.1:2374-2940 GCF_900497805.2 Vombatus ursinus | reverse complement strand
TGAGTTCAAATCCCACCTTACACACTTTTTGGCTGTGACTCTAGTCATTTACTTTCTTGCAGCCTCAGTTTCCTCACCTGTAAAATGAAGGTATAATAGGAGATAGCTAAGCTGTGCATTGGATAGACAGCTGGACTTGTAATCAAGAAGACCTGAGTTTGAATCCTGCCTCAGACACTTATTAGCTGTGTGGCCTTAGAGAAGTCCCTTAACTCCTCTCAGTCTTAGTTTTCGTCAGTTGTAAAATGTGAATAATACTTGTTGTTGTTCCGTCGTGTCTGACTCTTTGTGACCCAATTTGGGGTTTTCTTGGCAAAGATATTGGAGGGGTTTGACATTTCCTTCTCTAGATGAAGAAACTGAGGCAAACAGAGTTAAGTCACTTGCCCAGGGTCACATAGGTAATAAGTGTCTGAGGTCAAATTTGAACTCAGGTCTTCCTAACTGCAGATCTGGTGCTCTAACCACTGAGCAACTTATTGAGGGAATAAAAATAACACTTCCGTTTAGGGTTGTTGTGCAAGGCCTGGGTCAACGGTAACCAAATATTCAAGTGCAAGGTCCCG
>NW_020944190.1:0-2364 GCF_900497805.2 Vombatus ursinus | reverse complement strand
AAGCAGATGGGCTGAGATAGGCTACAACTCACTCTAGTTATCTTCTACAGCTCCTACAGAAAATAAACAATTTTGGGAAGCTTTCAGCTTTATTTGCTCCTTTTGGGTTCTCTGACCTCTCATTTTTTTTTCCTCTCCCTCCAGGGACAATTCTTGGAAATCCCAAATGCCATAACATGGACTGGTTCATGACTAGCCTAGTTCATTAATAAAAAGCACAGCTAAGCTTAAACAAGGTTAATCAGGTATCATGTCAATCATTCCAGACTGGTAACAGTGAAGGCCATGTCACAAGGTTGAGAATTGGAAAAGACAGCAGAGAACATCTCGTCTAATCTTCTATTTTATATAAGGAAAGCAGAGGCACAAAAACACTACTGGACTTGTCCAATGTCACATCAGTGGTCAGTGACCAGCTTCTGTGAGTCACATTTTCACCATATGCAAAATTAGCTCAAGTGTCACATATTCCAGGAGGTCTTTTCTGGTGCCCCAGCTGCTAATTCCTTCTCCTTTCAGAGTGTCTTCCATTTACTCTGAATATATCTTGTTTTTAACTAGTGATTAACATGTTCTCTCTCTTATTTCCTAGAATGTAAGCTCCTTGAGGGCAAGAACTACGTCTTTATCATTTTATCAGAGATTCATAAATGATTGTTGCCTTGCTGATTTGAAGTGGAGATAATACTTACACTACTGCTCTTACATGGTTGTTGGGAAAGTCAGATGACAATATATTATGTATATTAAGTACAGTGTATCTATGAAAAATTTATGAATGTGAGTTATTCATAGTTGCTAATTTTATTTCTTCACTGAAAAATACAATGATGAATGACTCAGAATCATAGAATCAGAAAGTGAGAGTTGGAAGATATTAACAATGTGCTTTCAAGAACATGGTACCCAGATTATGATATGATTCATCATAGCATCAAAGTGACCCTAAGCTCTTCACCTCCATGCCACTACAGCAATACTCTATCAAGTGCCTACTATGTGCCAGGCACTGTGAACAGAAAGATTAAAATGAGAGTTCCTGCTCCCAAGGAGGTTATTTTCTGTAGATGTAGCTACACAAAGACAAGTGTATAGACCTGTAATTTAATTTATACAGGGAATTTCTAGATAGGAAAATTTCCTCTTTCATAGCAGGTCTGCTCATCCTCTTCAACTATAGTCTTAGAGAATAGTCTGGAGAATAGGAACACAGAGCCAGAATGGGTCAGAGATGAGAACTGAACCCAGGTCTTCCTGGTTTCAAGGCTGATTCTCTTCCCTCTAAAGCTGACTGCTTCTCATACACATACATATAAAAGAATACTAAATATATATTAAGTAAGTAATAGGTAATTTGGTGTGCAAAGCACTAGGAGCTAGGGGGATCATGGAGGACCTCAAGTAGGAAGTGGTGGACAATCTTTGTTTTGAAGAAAATTAGGGATTTTAAGAAGCCAAATCAAGTGTACTCTTGTCATGGAGACAGGAGATGGAATGTTGAGTGTAAGGAAAGGTGAGATGATGAGTTCTGTACAACCAAAGAGTATGTGAAGGGAAATAATGTATAATGGGGTTCAAAAGCTAGGTTAAAACCAATTTGCAAAGGGCTTTAAATACTAAACTCTTTGTGTTTGACCCTAGAGGCAGTAGGGAGCCCTTAGACTTTATGGAGATGGGAGGGCAATGGTCAGACCTGTGTTTTAGGAATATCCCTTTGCAATCTTAGTAAGACCTGATTGCTCACTCTCACCCCATAGTCCAATAAGTTGCTAAGCCTTGTCAGTTCTGTCTCCATAACATCTCTGGCACATGCCCCCTTCTCTCCCTTCACACAGTTCCTCCATCATTTCAAGCAGTCATCACCTCTTACTTGGACTCTTGGAATATCCTCTTAACTGGCCTCCCTACATCAAATCTCTCTCTGGTCCAATTTATCCTCCACATAGCTGCCAAAATGATTTACCTCAAGCACAGAGCTCATAAACTTCAGCAGCTCCCTTTTACTTCAAGGATGACATATAAATCACTCTAGTCAACATTTAAGAGCCTTTCACATAGGACCCCCAACTACTTATGCAGGCACAATATTTCCCTTCATAGATTATAACCAGACTAAACTGGTCTTCTTCCTATTCCTCACATAAGGTGCCTTATCTCCTATCTGTCAGAAAACATCTTTGCATTTTCTCTGCACTATTCTTAGAATTTACTTCCTTCTCTGTTATTCTGCAATGCTACCTTCTTACATGAATAGCTGCTACTACCCCCAGGGGGTGACCTTGCCCCCATCCTTCCTTCTTTCATCCCCCTTCTATTGTCCACAAACAGCTTAGATGAGATGGGAGGTATGAACTTCATTCATTC
>NW_020944189.1:0-4595 GCF_900497805.2 Vombatus ursinus | reverse complement strand
CCATTTTTAGGGTTGAAGAAACTGAGGGAGGAGTTTAAGTGAATTGCCCAGGATCACACAACTCCTAATTGTCTGAGGCCAAATTTGAACTCAGTTCTTCTTGACTAGAGACCCAGGGCTCTCTCAACTGTACCACTTATCTAGATGGGAGGAAGGGGAAGGGAATGTTTGTACATTCAATGGAAGATCTTGCTAACTCTCATCTCTCACAATGTTTGCACATTCAATGGAAGGTTCTTGCTAACTCTCAGAAGCAAATAACTCTTTATAAAAGCTTTTTTTTTTAAGGCTATGAATCTTTGCACAATTGATAGGTAGTCTTTCTCTCCCTTTACGTCTACTAAGGTAATTGTCCATCAGCCTTTGCCTACTCATTAGGAAGTCTCAAATCTCATCTACGGACCCGAAGTGGTTGTGGGGAATTGGCCTCGCAGGGCTGTCCCCAGTCTCTGAGGCCATTCTGTGAACAGTTGCCCACCCTCTCTATAACTAGGCATGGGGTAGCTTTCCATCTGTTAAGTTGTGTTTCTTGTGAACACCAAGAGTTGTCAAAAACATGGTTTCTGCCCCCAAGGATCTCCCATTTTAAATGGAGGAGATAACATGCAAACAACTGTACATACAAGATACATGCACAATGTGAATGGGAGGTAATCTCAGAGGGAAGACACTAGCAGTGGGTGGAATTTGAACTGAGTCTTGATAGATAGAAATCAGGGAAGCCAAGAGGTGAAGGTAAACTGGAAGAGCATTCTGGGGATGAAGGAGAGCCATTGGAAAGGCAACAAAGTAGGGAGATGTGGATCTATGCAAGGAATAACAAGGAGACAAGTATCCCCAGATCATAGGAAATAAAGTACTAGAAGACTAGAAAGACAGGAAGGGGCCACTTCACAAAGGTATTTAAAAGTCAAACAGAGGATTTTGTATTTGATCCTGCAGACACTAGGGAGGCACTAGATATTACTGAGTAGGAGAGGAAAATGGTCAAACCTGCACTTTAAGAAGATGACTTCAGCAAATAAGTGAAGGATGGATTGGGATAAGAAAAGACTTGAAGCATGGAGACCAACTAGAAGGCTATTGTGATAGTCTAGGAGTGAGGGGATAAAGGTCAGGAGAGAAGACAAGGTAGAAATTACAAGGCTTCACAATAAATTGGACATGCAAGGTTACTATGAGTGAAGAGGAAAGGACAATGCCAAGTGTGGAAACTCAGGGGCCAGTTCTATTCAATGAAGCTTTTTCACAGCTTAATAACATTACAAATTTTTCAGAATTTTCATTCTGGTCACAGGGTCCCTAACATATCTAGCAGTGGCATTTGAAATGCTCAGGTTACGGATCTCTTTTAGGATGGTAAAACATATTTCTAGACTTCTCCGTGTCATCAAAGGGCAACAGATCCTTGAGTCATGCGCTTTCAAAGTCTCAGTCTTATGGTAGAAGCCTCTCAGCCTTTACGGGGTAGGGAACTGAAGGATCACTTGGGTTTGCTGTAATCCCAAAGCAATAAGTTCTTCAGAGGTAAGCACATGTTTTCCCAGAAGTAGCCAGGGCAACTCAGTGCATACCCCTGAAGGCTAAATCCTACACATGTTCTATGGGGTGGAAGCCCTGTTGCATAGAGAAAAGTAATTACTCTTAGAAATGCACTTTAGGGTATCTTACCCCATATGCTAAAAGCATAATAATCTGAGGGCTGCATTTCATTATAATGACATGTTGACGATCAAATTCCAATTTCTTGATGAGGGACTCAAAATATGCCTCAGAATCTCCAAGTCAAGCTTTCTGTACCAATTTTAGTCCCCTCTACTGCTCTAAATCCCATTGTAAGCATCGAGGGAGATATGAAGATAAACATGCTTAAGTATTGCATACATCATTGTGGCCATCTGTTTTTATTTTTCTTTCTCATTTGTTTCTCATTCTTTTCAACTCCTACAAATAACACAAGCATAATTTTAAAATTAATTGTTGACCAAATCACAAGAATTGCTTTAAGTTAAATTAACCTCTCTGAAGACTAATCAAAAACACAAATGCAGACAGTTGTTTTCATTTTGAAAGAAATGTGTCAAATCCTTTCAAACAAATCCCATAATCCACCCACAACTTCTCCTGCTTAACAATATCTCAAGTGAAGTGAATTTAGTTACTTTATTTTTCAAACTTGTTGTATTACGGTTGATATTCAGTTTGAATTGTCTGCCCTTTACAAAGCCAATATCATTAACGATGATTTTAGCTAAAAGAACTGTAATATGTATGTCTATAATAAAACACATCTATGCCTATTACTGGAAGATATATTTTAAAAATCGTTGTCCAAATGACAACATGCTAATAAAACTCAGCTAACTCTATACTCCATAATCCAAGTATTATAAATCCAAGATGTTGATAAATTCTTGGGAGAAATTTCAAAAGGCATTTCCCACTGCATACTCCTCTGTAAAAAAAAAAAAAGGACAATGAACTGAGAAACGTGATCAATATTCACAGGTCTTTGAATGAATTATCTTCAGGTGAATTTCAGCAGGAAATAGGAAGAATGAAAATCTATCTGCACAGGTTGGTGTTAATATCATGTTAAACTTCATGTTAATATCAATCAATAACCATTTATTAAACACCTTCTATGTACTAGACACTATACTAGGCACTGAGACAACAATTTACTACTTACCAAGTATTTTCTTCGCAAGACCCCTTAGAGATATCTAATGCCACTATCCCTCTTTTCCAGATGAGGAAATGAGGCCTGATGATTCTAATTGATTTGAACACGTTCACACAGCTGTTCTATGGTGGGGACTAGGATCTGAACCCATGGTACAGGAGAGATTGGACAATTTTCATTATCACCTTGTTGATATTTGTATCAGTTTCAACTTGGATGAATGTTCAACGTCTGAATACTGGATTTCTTCTTCTCCCTCTGGTCACTACTTCACAAGACTTATTTTAAGATGTTCCATTTTTCATCTTTCTAATTCTACTATTTACAGAGCACTACCATATTATTTCTATTTAGCGCTTTAGTATAAGCATTTTCCAAATCTACTTGTATGTTCTCACTCAATCCACGTCTCTATTGACTTCACATATCTACATTTGCCGTGGTGGAATGGTAGTGTCAAGAGCATTGAACATAAAGTCAGAGAGACCTGTGTCTCAGTCTCAGCTTTCCCAGTTAATTAGCTGTGTAACTTTGGGTCATCATTTTCATCTAATTAGCTATGTGACCACTGAGCCTCAGTTTCCTTTAAATGAGAAAAATAATGCATTATCTACTAAGGTTTTTCTAGGATATATCACACTGGTATGGAGGAGATCCCATATGGGTGATATGCCAGTGAAACATATGGTTTAGCAGAGTCTATGAAGCTGGAGAGGTGTTAAGAGCAGACTCTGAAATGAATTGTGGGTCTTTCATCTTAAAGCTGGCCTTGGGGGCAGCTAGGTCGTGAAGAGTACAGAGTACCTGCTCTGAAGTTAGGAGGGCATGAGTTCAAACCTCATCTTAGACACTTAATAGCCGTGTGACCCTGGGCAAGTCACTCAACCCCATTTGTCTCCCCCCGCAAAAAACAAGCCAAACCAGACAAACAAAAGGCTGGCCTTGCTATATTTGGAGAAGATTGGATGCCAGTTAGGTAAAGAACTTGATAAACCATAGCCTGAAAGTTGATTCCTAAGTTATAAGTAGGTACTGATTTCTACCAGGGAAAGATAACTGGTGCTCATACCAAGTAAACCACAAATCCTTGAAATAAAGTTGTGAAGAATAAATGAAATAATGTATATGGAAATGTTTTGTAATTGTAATTGTAAATAATTTTATAGACGTAAATAATCACCCACTTTTGCCCCTGAGTCCCTTTCAACTCTTCATCCTTATCTCTCATATCTCTGCCAAATTGCTTTAGTTCTAACTCCACAATATCTCCCCCAACTATGCCCTTCATTCACCTCACATTATCCTCATCACTCTTGTGAGCACTATTACAATAACCTCCTAACCAGTTTCCTTGCATCCATCCAAACACTTCCCCTCTGTAATCCATCTTCTACATAGCTGAATAAAAAAGATTTATGTGTAGCACAAGTTAAACCTTGCCACTTTTCTCAAGAATCTTCAGTAGCTCCCAATTGCTTCTAGTATAAAATACAAATGCTTCTCCTTAGTATTTTAAGTCCTTCACAATATGGCTTCTGCCTCTGTTTGATGACTGATTATTCATTACTTCCTTTCATGCACTTTATTTACTAATAAAAAGTTCTTGGTGCATCCCATACTTGACATTCTATCTCCAATTCCTGTACTTTTGCACAGTGTATCCCACATTTCTGCGATGCTCTCCCTCTTCATCTTAACCTCTTCAAACTCCTTTCTCCAGTCAAAGTTCAATTCAAGCGGCATCTTGTGTGTGTGTGCGTATACATATACACAAAGATATGTACATATGGGATATGGCATATATGGGATATTAACCTACCCAAGACTTGCCACATAGTTTGTACTTGATAAATGCTTGTGGAAATTGAATTAAGCTAATAATAGGTGATAGGGACTTGACTTGTGATTT
>NW_020944188.1:0-2426 GCF_900497805.2 Vombatus ursinus | reverse complement strand
CTATCCTTTTGACCGGTTTGACAATGTCCCTGCAACTGATCTATTTTCGTGATGCCAACTTCCACCCTAGTGGGTACAAGTGAGTCAAGGCCCCCCAAAAGATAACAAAACTAGGTCAAGACCCACCAAAAAACACAACAAAACTGGTTCTCTTCTTGCATGTGGCAATACTGTTAGCCTCCATGAAGTAAAATCTTTAGTCACTCTTAAATATCCTGGAATTTTATTGTGTGGGTATTCTGGGGCTTTTGTCTGTTAGTTGTGTCTGACTCTTTGAGACCCCTTGTGGGGTTTTCTTGGCAAAGGTTCTGGAGTGGTTTGCCATTCCCCTCTCCTGCTCATTTTACAGATGAGGAAATTAAGGCAAATATGGTTAAGGGGCTTGCCCAAGGTCACACAACTAATAATGTCTGAGGCCACATTTGAACTCGGGTCCTCCTGACTCCAGAGCTGACTCTCTATCTACTGTGCCACTGAGCTGCCTTCCTGGAGTTGTCTAAGGTGCCACAAGTTCACCTGTGACTTCTGCAGTATTGTTTTGACCTTGTCTCCTCTCTAAGTCCTTTTAGTGAAAAATCATTTCCAAGCAAGTTTACCTAAAAAAAAAGCAAAGCTTTTTTGAACTGTTGCTAATGTTTTATACCGCTCCCCATAAAGAAGCAGGACAGACGACTTTCATCCTCTTCCCAAATGCTCCCTTTCTGCTTTGACCTATAAACCAGAACTTCCTAAACCTTTGTGCCATAGACTCCTTTGGCCATCTGATGAAGCATGGGAAACCCTTCTAAAAATACTGTTTTTAAAGGCATAAAATAAAACACATAAGATTGCAAAGGAAACCCAAGGTTAATAAAGGAAATAAAGGATGTAAATATTTTCCCACCCTAGTTCAGAGACCCCTTTCAAACTCCATGAATGGTGGACTTCAGGTTAAGAGCCCTGCAATAAGCCAAGGTGTAAGTATATGAAATATGGGGAAAAGATGATCCAGCAAGCAGACCTTATCACATAGCTTTAAAATTCCTTGTAACGTTAAAAATGTGATTTCTTTTTTCATACTGCTTGTCCCTGAGATTATATTCAAAGCGAAAGATTAAGGAGACCTTGCAGAAAAATTTGACTTGGTGTTGCCTCTGTGGAATATTCTTATTCTGATGATGACAATTTTAAAGGATTTAGAGTAGGCCTTTAAAACACTAAAGCATAATTTTTTTTGGTGAGGCAATTAGGGTTAAGTGACTTGCCTAGAGTCACCCAGCTAGTGAGTGTTATGTATCTGAAGCCGGATTTGAACTCAGGTCCTCCTGAGTCCAGGGCCGGTGCTCTATCTGCTGCACACCGTAGCCGCCCCGGAAGCATAAATTCTTGAAATAGAGATATACATTCCTCTTTCATATTCCATGAACAGATTTAGGGCAAGGAAGATAGAAGTGTGAGTGACCAATTGCTAACCATTTATTAAGTACCTACTATGTACCAGGCACTGTGCTATGTGGTGGAGATATTAAAAAGGCAAAAGACAGTCCCTGCCCTCAAGACAGGGACTCTATCCTTTAGAATCAAAGGATAGAGAAGTGCCTGAAAAAGTCAAACACCATCGATAGCAATAGAGGTGTTGGTTTAGTGGGCAGGGCACCGTACTAGAACTGAGGAGAAGCCTAAATGCATATCACTGCCATGTGACCATGGGTAGGTAATTTAATTTCTCTGGACCTCAGTTTCCTCATTTCTAAACTGAGGAAGGTGAACTAGCTAATGACCAAACTAGATCTGATTGTGAGCTGTCGCTGAAACAGACTGGGAAAAAGCAGTCTCTCTGAACATTAAACTGAAAAGGACCTATAGAATACTCGTTCCCTGGACACTGAAGATACATCCCAAAAAATGAGGTTGTTTTTTTTTAATCCCATGTATTAAAGTAAATTCTTTACAAAGTGCTTCTAATATTGCTACTTAGGTGGTCCAGCATAACTAGATTAACATTAATTGGAGGTGACTGTCAATTCGACTTGGTTGCCTTCTTCCATTTTTCCCAAGTAGCCAAAAACAAACAAACAAAAAACAAATAAACAAACAAAACAAAACAAAACAAAAAAACAGGGGCAGCTAGGTGGCACAATGGATAGAGCACTGGCCCTGAAGTCAGGAGGACCTGAGTTCAAATCTGGCCTCAGACCAAACACTTGACACTTACTAGCTGTGTGACCTAGGCAGGTCACTTAAACCCAATTGCCAAAAAAAAAAAAAAAGTCCCAAGCTCCCCAATTTTTCCATTTTTAAGCTTAAAATAATTTTAATATTTCATAAGAAACAGATTTATCATCATCATCATTATTCCAATGGGGTCTGGCCACTGGAAACTTTGTCCTTATGAGCATGTACTAGGGGAATCCTGCTAATGCAATCTCTACTGGACTTGAGCAGGG
>NW_020944187.1:0-1620 GCF_900497805.2 Vombatus ursinus | reverse complement strand
GAGTTTGGTTATAGACATATTGAGTTGAAATCTCTATTGGACATCCCATTCCAAATTCCTGAAATACAGTTGAAGGTTCCAAGTAAGTAGAAGTGAAGGTAAGGACAGGTTGGGGCAGGATAAGAAGAATTAAAAATCACCAGGACAGAGGTGGCTATTAAATTGATGAAAGTTGATGAGATCACAGAGGGAAACAGTATAAAGAGAGAAGAGAAGAGGGCCAAAGATGGAACTGTGTGTGATACCTACAGTTAGAGGGCATGAACTGGATGAACATCTAGTGAAGGTGAATGAGAAGGAGCAGTCAGGTTTATAGGAGAACCAGCAGAGAGTGCTGTCTCTAAGGAGAGGGGGAAAAAAAACTAGAGAAAAAAAGAATATCCAAGGAAGAAAGGGTGATCAGCAGTGTGAAAGGTTGCAGAGAGGTTGAGGAGAAGGAGGGCTGAGAAGAGAACACTGAATCTGGCAACTAAGAGATCACTGGAAACTTTGAAGACAGTAGTATTGGCGGAATGATAAGTCTGGAAGGCAAATTATAAGGGGTTTAAAGAGAGTGGCAAGCAAGTGGAAGCACTTATTGTAGATAGCCTTTTCAAAGAGTTTAGCCACAAAAGTAAGAAGAGGTACAGGCTGATAGTGGGGATGGGAGAAATGAATGATGGTTTTTTGAGGATGAGGAAGACATGAGCATGTTTGTAGCCAGTAGGGAACAAGCTAGGAGACAGAGAGAGTTTCAAAATAAGTGATAGAATGAGGATGAGAGAGGAAGCAATATGCTGGAGGAGAGAGGTGGAAAAGGATTGCTTGAGCAGGTAGAGAATATGGCCTCATTAATGCATAATAACACCTCATCAAGTGAAATAGTGGTGAAAGAGGAGACATTGACAGAAGGCATATGCTTCTTTTAAGATGAGAGAGAAGGAAGAAGAAAGAGCTCAGGGTGAATGACCTAACTTGTTTTCTGTAAAAGATGAGGAAAAATTCTCAACTGAGATCTTGGAGGCCATGAAGTGCTTGAGAAGGGATGAAAAGGTTTGGAAGAGCTGCTGTGGAGAGTGGGAATAGTGAGTTTATAAGACAGATACAGTAGGATTTCTAAGCAGCAATGAGGGAGACATTGAAGGTCGGTAACATAAATTTGTAGTAGATCCAGCAGGAAAAGTCTCATGATTTTTTCCATCTTCATTCAGTAGCACAATTGGAAGAGCAAAAGTAGCAAAAGGAATGAGAGATCCCAGTCTGAGGCTTGGAAAACCGTAACTAGTGAAATGATAAGGAGACTAGGGATACAAGGGAAGAGAATGGTGTAGAACTGAAATAGTTCGCCAAAGGAGCAAGGTGGGGATAAAGGGTCTAATGAAGGGGAGATGATCTGGAAGAGAAATGAAGGATAGAAGAATTGGAGGTCACATTGGGTATGAAGAATAAGGTTTGATAAAGGAAGTCAGAGAGAGAAGTAAAAACATAATAGATTAAGAGGATTTTGGAATTCTTTTTTTATTTTATCTTTTGTTTATTTTTTGTTAATAAATTTATTTATTTTTAGTTTTCAACATTTACTTCCACAAGATTTTGAGTTCCAAATTTTCACCCCATCTCGCCCTCCCCCGACCCCAAGAT
>NW_020944186.1:0-2405 GCF_900497805.2 Vombatus ursinus | reverse complement strand
AAGAGATAAAGACTAGGGCAGGAAATTTAGAAATGGGACTCTTCATCGTAACGGGAATATGAAAAAACCCATGTGAAACAATACGGTCACTGAGAGAACATGAAAGGAAAGAATAGTAGAAAGCCTAAATCAGAAGCTTGACATAAACACAGCTAGAAGGAATGATGCGACAGTGACGTTGCAGCAAGAGAAATTAAGAATTAGTTGTCACATATTAGGAAAACCAAGAGAGAGCAGAATAACAAAAATCCAGAGAGGAAACATGAGGGGGTGCTCGAGTGTCAAATACTACAGAAAAATCAAGAAGAATGAGTTTTCAGAAAAATCTATCAGATATACACATTAATAAATTATTGTTGATCTTGAAAATGATAATTTCAGTAGACTCATGAGGTCATAAGTCAGATTATATGGTGTTTATAAGAATGAAAGAAGATACAGTGGATATAAGAAATAAGGAGAACATTTTTCTAAGACTTTTACTCGGAATAGAAATATTATAGAGCCTTTTTAGGTGTTTTAAAGGATAAGGGAAATTTTAGGTCCCAAAAAAGGAATGAGCAGTTAGGGAAAGACTGAATTTTAAGGTAGAGAAGAAGCTGACAATAGAGGAAAAACCTTAAAAATGGGATGGAATCAAGGATATATACATAGAGGATTTTACTCTTGTCAGGAGCAGGGCTACTTTAAATCTTCAAGAGAGACTAGAGTAAAGCAAAAGAGAATGGGGTAGAATGTCAATTAGTTGTGAATTGAAAAGAAGGGGGAAATAACTCTCGACCATAATGGTCTCTGTTTTCTAAATGAAGTATGATATGAAGTCTTAACTTATGCAAATGTTTGGGAGGGAAGAGATGAGAGATATAAGGATAGAATATAAGTTTGGAAGCAGCCAAGGTAAAGAATGGGACGTAAAAATCAACATGAAAGAAACAAAAGGACTGCTTGACTGAAATGAAGACCAGTTGCAATTATATGGCATTAATTGGTAGTGAATCCACTCAGTAGAGTTTTGTGACTTTGTCCAACTCTATCCAGCAGTACATGAGTAAAATTATAAGAGGTGGGTGACTAAAGTAACCAAAGGTAAGGGTTTAGCAAGCTGTAATCTTCAATAAGACAAAACAGCAGGTTATTCAAGAGGAGAGATGAATATCCAGTTAAACTGGCTAATTACAGGGACTCAATTAGGATGAGAAGAAAGTAAAATGAAATTCAGTGTGATTGCCAAGCAAAGTGTTGAGTGGTACCAAAACTGAAGGTCCCAATAAAAATAAAGAATAGGCTTAAGAAGAATAATGCATAGAAAAACATAGGAATTTTAGTAAATGTACAAGAACTTTGATTGATATTATACTCTTCAAACCAATATTTGAATTCCAAAAGATCTTTCTGTGAAGAAAATAGACATTCCCTCTTCCTTGTCTTGCTCATCACTGCTTCTCTGTTTGTGCTCATAACATACATGGAATATCTCCCCTTGCCGCCTTGATTTTTATGCCTTTTGAAATCCTACCCAAATTCGAAAAACATCCATACAATTCCGTTAAGCATGAAGCAGTCCCTTGATCTTGACAGTCAGAAATAAGATCTCTGTCTCACATCTCCCTGAGCTCTTTGTTCTCCCATGCATTTTATCCCATTCTACTTTGAATTACAGTCATTTACATGTATTACATGTTCCCCTGATAGACTGGAAACACCTTGAGGCCTAGAGATGATTCATATTTTTAAAACTATGCAGGTTTAGAATAGACGCTTGTACACAGCAAGCCCTTGATAACTGTTTTGTCAAATGTTTTGGTTGATCCATTCATTTAATTCCTTTGCTTCACGCCAAATGCAAATGTCTACTTATATATGGCTTTATATGCATAAATAATGGATCTAGGAGGTATAGCTTGGGAAATAATTTATGAGTAATTAAGGATTTGTTTAAGTTCCAGGAGTGTTTTAACTAGGGCAAAGTGAATCAAAATCTAAAGTGGTGTTTGGGAGTGGAGGGAGCAGTTTTTCCACATGCTATATGCTTCAAACCAGAAGAGATCCAACACAGAAGACAACGCTTCGGGAGTTATTTTTCTATTTGAGGATAGATTTGCATTTCAACAAGTCTGGTCTGGGTTGGCGGTAGCCAACAGAGAGCTTGAAATTGAAAAGGCCATGAGGAAGTCTAATCTCTGATACCACATTCATCTGCATGACATGTCTAGTCTAGTGGGCTGAATATAGTGTCAAAATGTCTTAGACATTGAACCAGTATAGGCCAGGGCAGTGGACATCATTTAAAATTATTTTATAATCTATGTAAGTTCCAGTCTTAAAGGATGGGAAAACAATCATTTGTTTATGAACAGTATATTAAGGTATGCCTCAGCAATGGAACCTAGAGGAGCTTTCAAGAC
>NW_020944185.1:0-1890 GCF_900497805.2 Vombatus ursinus | reverse complement strand
ATACTGCCTCAGACATGTACTGGCTGCATATGGCCCTGAGCAAGTCATTTAGCTGCTGCCTGACTTGGTCTCTCATCTGAAAAATGGGGATAATAACAACACTCACCTCCCAATGTTGTGAGGATAAGAGACGACCTTTGCAAAGTACTTTGCAAACCTTAGAGCGACCTAAGGACTAGAGCTATTATTATTATATCATTGATATTGGTATTATTACTCTTCCCCCAGCAGGGCACATACATTTCAAAGTTTAGATGCTGCAGTTGGAGATGGGTACCCGTTTGATCCACACTCTTGACTAGATTAGAAGAGTTTCTGAACATTTCCCGTGGAACCCTGGCTGCCCATCTGCCCCTTGGCCAATTCTGGGCCCCTCAGACTCACAAGTGGCCAGTTTGGCAGGGAGGGACAGGAGAACACAGAACATGGAAAGTCTGAGCTGGGAGGGGCCTCAGAATACAGGACATGGAATTTCAGGGCCAGGAGGGAAAGGCAGGGCTAGACAAATCCTTGGAACATGGACTGTCAGGGTGGACAGGCATCTTGGAACCTACCCCTCGGGGGTCAGCTGTCTCACCGCAGTGCCAGTCCAGGTACCTGCTGAACTCAGCTGCCTCAAGTCCACGACTCCATCTCCCCTACCAGCCCACCCTTGGCACTGCTGCTGGCCCAGGCCAGGCTTCAGAACTCCTTGATCAAGAACGAAGTACCTCCCCAACAGCAAGAACTCCACATGATGCTCCAGGAAAAAACATTTTATTAATCTCCCCTTAAAACTCTGGAGCCCAACATCAGCCTCGACGCACTTATGTATAGGTAGGGGGGCTGCCAGCTTAGATGGTGTGGGCGCTTTAAGTGCTGCTCTCCCTCAAGCTTGCTCGCAGCTTCTCGGGGTCTCGGTCTCTGCTGCCCCCAGGCCCAGCTCCCACTGCAGCTCTAGAAAGGCCTTTGGCTCCAAGATCACCTTATATTTGCCTACACTATAAAACTTCAATTCTTTTTTTTTTTTCTTTTAGGCAATTGGGGTTAAGTGACTTGCCCAGGGTCACACAGCTAGTAAGTGTCAAGTGTTTGGTCTGAGGCCGGATTTGAATTTAGGTCCTCTTGACTTCAGGGCCGGTGCTCTATCCACTGCGCCACCTAGCTGTCCCCCCCCTTTTTTTTAAAAAAATAAAGTGTCTTATATACCTTTTTGGTTTTTTTTTCCTTTCTTTTTTTTTTTTTTTTTGTTGGTGAGGCAAGCGGGGTTAAGTGACTTGCCCAGGGTCACACAGCTAATAAGTGTTAAGTGTCTGAGGCTGGATTTGAACTCAGGTCCTCCTGACTCCAAGGCCAGAGTTCTATTCAGTGTACCTCCTAGCTGCCCCTAAAAACTTCAATTCTTAAACACATATACAATCATTTTGAATTCACAGGACAGCCAAGAGGGGCCTCCTCACCCCCTCCTCAGGGCTTCTTCAGGCCATAGGACATGCCTACAAGGGGCTGGGCCCTGGCGGTGGGGAATGCCAGTCAGCAGAGCTGGTGCGCTTGTGGTAATGCAGTTTACTCTTGTTGAATATGTCCTCCAGCCTTGGACTGAGGATGGCCCCAAAGAGCTGGTCGACGTCAGGAGGCTGGTAGTACTGACGGACGATGGCCTGGCTGAGCTGGGACCCTGGGGCAGGAGACAGAGGTTATGCCAGAGCAGGAGGCTCACAGGGAGATGCCACCCAGGTCCTGATGACTCCCCCCTCAAGGCTATTCCAAATCTTTCCTTCTCTCCTCAAGCCTCCCACATCACCCCTGGCACCACCAGCCCTCACAGCTGAGAGCCTTCCTCTTCCTCCTCCCCCCAAAGTTACCCTTGTCCCCTTCTAAGGCCCCTGACCTCAGGCCCCAGGTTCTCCT
>NW_020944184.1:0-7477 GCF_900497805.2 Vombatus ursinus | reverse complement strand
TCACTCAGGAAGAAAGATCAGTTCAGGTTTTTGGCCCTTATTGGGGCTCAATTGATCTTAAATGATTATCACCATGAAGTTCCTAGTTACCTAATTTCTTTAGTCCAGAGGTGTCTGCAGTGGGCCACTTAATCAGTAAGAGTTCCATCTCACAAAACTCCTGCACAGGATTGATAAGAATTGAGATTCTACAAATCTCTTTCTTTGCATAATTACATAGTTTCTTTACACACAAAAATACTTCTACCAGTACTTCACTTAAACAATAACTCCAAATAGCTTAGTTAACAATTTTAAACTTCACAAATGAGAGTCAAATAATCCCAGCTAAAACTTTCCCTTTAAACATAGACAAAACTTTGAAGTTCTCATTTCTTAAATTACAGTACTTAAAAGGAAATGTTACAAAATGGGTTCATATAGAATACCCCAACAGCCCCACTCATTCCTTTTTCTCTTTTCTCTGAAGGCACAATTCTTAATCTAACATTCCAGATCATAAAATAAATTGCCCTTCCAATCAACATAACTAACACAACTGCTTACCAGGTTATGTATATAAGAAAATTCAGAACTATGTAAGCAGTATATTAAAAACTTGAAACAGACCCAATAAAAATCTTTCTTTCTTTCTGGACGCCTTCACTAGGTCCAACAGCCTGCAGGGGCCACTCCCACCCCTATAGACTGGCTCTTTTTTTTTCTTAATTATCTAAGCAAGCCCACCATTGTCTTTTTACTGGTCTGATAGCCTTGGGCCACATCCAAATTTTAGCTCAATGACACTCCAAATCAAGGAATTTGGTGGATGGGGGGCTTAGGTTTCCCAGGCTTGCCAGTCTCCGCCTTAAGAGCCTGGCCCTTATGGCCCACCCTCAACAAACCCAGTCTTTAGCCTAAAGAAGGCCTGGGTTAAAAAAATTTTTTTTGTAATTTTCTAATTGAGGCCCTGATATATGAGAATATTTCATTACTTCCAAATCAATACACATCAATAAGTTTTTCACAATCACATATATTTATACCACAGGGCATACATTATAGAATTATTTCCACAATTGTAATAAACTTTGAAACAACCCATTATCAATTTACTTGAATGCACTCCTAAATCACTTTGCACAGAGAATCATTCATCTCATCATTAATATGTTGAGACTATAACTTTAAACCACCATATTTTTATAATAGTCAAGATTTTAAATGAAAATCTGCTTTCAGTCTTAGAACCAAAAATACCTCACTAGGTATTTAACAGTTTCAAATTATCTCATCTTGTCACTAAAAATAAAGAGACATCTCCACTCTTTATCACTAAAGACCGATTCCAGGTCAAGAGTTATTTTAACACCATTTCTACCTCACAATGGTCCCTCAGATTTTACAACCTAAGAATTTTAGAAGTACAATACAATTTAGAAATACAGTAATAACTTAAACAATAAACTTCAGATAACATCAATTGCATTTCCATGTTATCACATACAGAAATTATCACTCTCAGCCCTTTTTTTTTTTTTTTTTGGTGAGGCAATCAGGGCCAAGTGACTTGCCCAAGGTCACACAGCTAGTATGTGTCAAGTGTTTGGTCTGAGGCCAGATTTGAACTCAGGTCCTCCTGACTTCAGGGCCAGTGCTTTATCCACTGTGCCACCTAGCTGCCCCTTAACTCTTAGCACTTTTAACAATTACATCAAATCATAAATAATGCTACTTCTAACCTATGCCATAAGTATTCAATCATCATTCTTTTCCATAATAACCATTTTTATAGAACAGTAAACTTACATCCAATCAGATCCTAATTTATAGTCACTAATGATAAACATTTAAAATATTTTTGTTTTAAATCCAATGCTCTTGGCCCTTTAAAAGGAAATATTCTCCACAAATTTATATATTCCCTTAAAAAGACACATGTAAATAATTCCTGCTCTAAACAGTTATCTCCCTTTTTCTTTTCCTACTTCCTTAAGGAGCAAAGAAGAAGTCCCCCATCATTTTTTTTTTATATTTTTTAATGGTAATTTTTTATTTATTTTTTTTGTTTTCAACATTTAATTCCACAAGATTTTGAGTTCCAAATTTTCACTCCATCTCACCCCTCCCCCCACCCCAAGATGGCATGCATTCTGAATACCCCTTCCCCTAGTCTGCCTTCCCTTCTATCTCTCCCCCCCATCCCCTTCCCCTTCAATTTTCCTATAGGGCAGGATGGATTTCTGTACCCCATTTCCTGTATTTCTTATTTCACAGTTGCATGTGAAAACGGTTTTTTTTTAAAACATGTGTTTTTAAAACTTTAGGTTCCAAATTTTCTCCCTTCCTCCCTCCCCACCCACCCTCATTGATAAGGCAAGCAAATAAATATAGGTTATATATATGCAATTATGCAAAACACTTCCATAGTAGACATGCTGTGAAAAACTATTTCCCTTAATCCTATCCCGCCCCCCCCATTTATTTTATTCTTTCTTTTGACTCTGACCCTCCTCAGAAGTACTTGCTTCTGATTACCCCCTTTCCCAATCTGCCCTCCTCTCTATCATCTCCCTACTCCCTTGTCTCCTTGCCCTCCCCTTCCCATTTTCCTGTAGGGTAAGACAGATTTCCATATCCAATTGAGTGTGTATGTTATTCCCTCCTTAAGTCAAATTCTATGAGAATAAGATTCACTCATTCCCTCTCACCTTCCCCCGTTTCCCCTCCACTGTAAGAGCCTTTTCTTTTCTGTTTTTTTTTTGGGAGATAATTTACCCCATTCTACCTCTCCCTATCTCCTTCTCCTAGTATAATCCTCTCTCACCCCTTAATTTTATTCTCTAGATATGACCCCTTCATTTTCAACTCACCCTGTGCCCTCTCTCTCTCTCTCTCTGTCTCTCTCTCTCTCTCTCTCTCTCTCTCTCTCTCTCTATCTATCTATCTATATATATATGTACATATAATTTTTTCCCCTCCAACTACCCTAATACTGACAAGGGTCTCTTGAGTTACAAATATCATCTTTCCATGCAGGAATGTAAACAGTTCAACCATAATAACTCTCTTATGATTTTCTCTTTCCTGTTTACCTCTTCATGTTCCACTTGAGTCTTGTATTTGAAAATCAAATTTTCTATTCAGCTCTGGTCTTTTCATCAAGAATGCTTGAAAGTCCTCTATTTCACCTAATGACAATTTTTTCCCCTGCAGGATTATATTCAGTTTTGCTGGGTAGGTGATTCTTAGTTGTAATCCTATCTCCTTTGACCTCCAGAATATTATATTCCATGCCCTGCGGTCCCTTAACGTAGAAGCTGTTAAATCTTGTGTTATCCTGATTGTGTTTCCACAATATTGGAATTGTTTCTTTCTGGATGCTTGTAATATTTTCTCTTTGACCTGGGAACTCTGGAATTTGGCTACAATATTCCTAGGAGTTTTCCTTTGGTGATCTCTTTCAGGAGGAGATTGGTGGATTCTTTCAATTTCTATTTTGCCCTCTGGTTCTCAAATATCAGAGCAGTTTTCCTAGATAATTTCTTGAAAGATGATGTCTAGGCTCTTTTTTTGATCATGGCTCTCAGATAGTCCAATAATTTTTAAATTCTCTCTCCTGGATCTATTTTCCAGGTCAGTTGTTTTTCTAGTGAGATATTTCACAGTGTTTTCTAATTTTTCGTTCTTTTGGGTTTGTTTTACAGTGTTTTGATTTCTCATAAAGTCACTAGCTTCTAATTGCTCTATTCTAATTTGTAAGGAAGTATTTTATTCAGAAAGCTTTTGGACTTCCTTTTCCATTTGTCCAATTTTGCTTTTTAGGGCATTCTTCTCCTCATTGGCTTTTTGGACCTCTTTTGCCATTTGGGTTAGGCTATTTTTTAAGGTGTTATTTTCTTCAGTATTTTTTTGGGTCTCCTTTAGCAAACTGTTGACTTGTTTTTCATGATTTTCTTGCATCACTCTCATTTCTCTTCCCAGTTTTTCCACTACTTCTCTTATTTGCTTCTCAAAATCCCTTTTGACTTCTTCCAAGGCTTGGGACTGATTCATATTTTTCTTGGAGGCTTTGGATGTAGGAGCTTTGACTTTTTGGTCATCTTCTGGTTGTATGTTTTGATCTTCTTTGTCACCAAAGTAAGATAATATAGTCTGACTCTTTTTGCACTGCTTACTCATGATCCTGGCCAATAACTTGAGTTTTAAACTCTTTGTTAAGGTAAGTGTCTGCTTCCAATATGAAGAATGTACTGTCCCAAGCTTCAGGGGCTTGTACAGCTGTTTTCAGAGATGCTTCTAGGGACCTGTAAATTTTCAGTTCTTCCAAAGTGGTATGATAAGGGGCAAGGTATTTCCTTTCCACCACCACAACAAGCTCCAGCACTCCTCCTCACCCCAGGACCGCCCCTCAGAACTGTGACCCAGAACCAGGCACGGGTAGAGCAAGAGATTCCTGCCTCAGCTCTGGCAAAGAGATCCCTGCAATCCCCCTCTGATCAGCCACTCAATTCCCCCTCAATCTGTGGGCCAAAAGCTCAGGAGGCAGTTGCTGCCCCAGAGGCCACACTCGGGACTTGCGACTGAGACATAGCTCCTTCTCTCACCGCATTCACAGACTTTTCCCACTGACCTTCTAAGTTGTCTTTGGTGTTCATGGGTTGAGAAGGCTGGAAACCACCACAGTTGCCCGTGATTCAGTCCTCTGAGGCCTGCTTCAGGGTCTCTGCGCGAACTGAGCTCCTCTCCCCACCCAGCGCGATACACCTTTCCGATCAACCATCCAGGTTATCTAGGGCTGGAATTTTGTTTCACTGTCTTTTTGTGGGTTCTGCTGCTTTAGAATTTGTTTAGAGCCATTTTTTATAGGTATTTGGAGGAGTTTGGGGGGAGAGCTCAAGAAAGTCACTGCTTTTACTCCACCATCTTGACTCTGCCCCTGATGTTCTCATTGTTTAAAGGAATTATGAGAGCAGTAGTATTTTTCTGTGATCAGTCTCTTACTGTTACCAATGTGAGATTAAATTCTTGTTATCTAGGATATGTGATTTTATGGGACAGCAATTTACTATTGTTTTGAGCTTTGATTACCAGGATAATTGTCTGAATTGTCATGAAGCCAACAGTAGAATGGCAGGCTGAGAAGTGCTAAAGGTGGATCTCTGTGCCTGGGAAAAGTTTTGAGGACTACCTGGGACACAGCCTAGGTAGGATCTTCCTGACTTTATTTCCCAATTGTGCTATTTCCTTTCTGAAAAGGAGAATTCCCCATCCGATTAATCCTGAGCCCTGCTTTTAACATCCAGTGACTACATGATTGGCTATCAGATATGACTCATGCCTGGAATCAAATAGAGCTAAGGAAGTTCTTTCCTTGTGATATGATATGACATTGTCCCTCTTTTTCTTTTATAGCAAATTTCTATAATCAAGAAGCTCTGTAAGTACAGTATGAACTTTATTAAATAATAGATGGATACTGGAACATCTCTGAGTTACCATAATAGGATGCAAACATGAATAGCTTAAATTTTAACTTACATTCATGGCCAAATAATAATAATATAGGGATAACATGCTCCTAAGGAGGAAATGTTTAGACAAAGCAATAAGACAAAGCTGCAATGTGATAGATGTCTAATTAAATAGGATAGCAAATTTTGAGAAAAGCAACAGGATTAGACTGATTCTTCTAAGAATTATATACACATATATATCATTGGCTTCAAAAATGTGTCTGTCATGGAAATCCAAGCTTTAAGCATGTTTTTGTAAGAAGATCTCAGATTTGGATTTTTACACCAAAAATTGTACAGGTTAGTGCTAAAGGTAAGTGAAACTATTTCTCCCTTATTAAAGTTCCTGTCTGATAATTTTAAAAGGCAGGAGAGCTCATTTTAAGGTTGGACCCTCACATTTTAAAAGATTCTTATACCAGGTACAGGATGTAAGTAAGAACAGAAGCAGCAGATGATATATAAACTGTAGTTTCAAAAATGGAGAAGCAAATTTTAGTGATTATACTAATTTATACTAAATAAGAATTATCTGGGAACTTCTTGATCTAAATCAGAGAAACAGAACTCCCTTTTTGAACTGCCTAAGAATAAAACCTATTGTATATGAGCAATGAACTTAATGTTAGTTAACATTGGTAATAATGATTGTATTGATTTGTATGGTTCATGTTTAAGGTTTTCTTGGTTATCTTGGTGACATGTAAATCTCCCTTCTCAAAACTAGTCTATTGTGAGCCCTCTAAGTAGTTTAATCTGTACCTGACTTGATGTAATTATGAGATTTTGTGAATTATGAAAAAACTTTGTTGTATTGTTTGAACCTGGCCCTGTGTGGCTGGGAAACTGAACCATCTCTATGTGCCTTTAACTAAGGACTTATGTTATGCTGTTTTCTCTCAATTATCAACTCATACATCTTCTAAGAGCCCCTATCAGGTCTAAGTGACTACTCCCATAGCTGCCAACTTCTGGATGTGGACTCCAGGATCATCCGAAGATACCTGCTCCAAGTGGACATCTCTTCCCACCCCCTGAGGAAGAAGAAGGTTTTCTCCACACCTTTCTTGGTCTACAGGTGAAGCCTTTGGCTTACCTTTGACCAAAAGGAGGAAATGATAATCATTTAAGATCAATTGAGCCCCAGTAAGGGCCAAAAACCTGAATTAATCTTTTCTGAGTGAACTAAGAATGCCCCTTCCTGTGTCAGCAACTATAGGACCAGATGGAACTGACCAGCATTCTTCCTGTTTATGATCACTAAGGACAGGATATCTGGGACCAGACACTCTCTTGAATAGTGGGACTTTTCTTATCTTGGTACCCTGTGGACATATGTTATGTAGGGGAAACACAGATATCCTGGATCTATAATTTCAATTGACACTTTGATGTTCTCCTATTTTATTGTATTTACAACCTATTCAACTAAGAAACTTCCTTTCCCATACTATGTGTTAAAAAACATATGGAGGCTGTATTTTTTTTTTTTTTGAGTAACACAGACATCCTGAGTCAGGGTTTAAATGTCCTCCTAAAATTGCTTGAGTCAGTCAGAGTTAAAGCTCTGATTCCTTGTACATGAGCTAACTTAAGGGAATAAAACAATATGAGTTTACTTATCACCTAGCTTGTTGTCTTTTTAACTAACTTTCAGGTTGAGAAAGCATACTATTTTCTTTTTTTTTCTTTTCTCATGGTTTTCCCCTTTTGTTCTGACTCTTTTTCCCACAACATGACTAATGTAGAAACATGTTTAATATGATTGTACATGTATGACCTATATCAGATTGCATGCTGTCTTGGGCAGGAGGGAAAGGAGGTAGGGAAGGAGAAAACAATTTGGAACTCAAAATCTTATAAAAGTTAATGTTAAAAACAAAAAAAAGAAAAAAGATATTTAACTCCTGATCTGGATGCTATGAAAGTTTGAATTAAACTGTAAGAGAGTGTGGTTACAACGTGTAAAAACTGCTATATTT
>NW_020944183.1:969967-973397 GCF_900497805.2 Vombatus ursinus | reverse complement strand
TTCTTCAGGATTTTCAAAGAGGGGTATCTCATATCCTTGAGTCCAAGCGTGTAGGGTTGCTGAAAGGGAAGCTGAGGCCTAGAAAGCTGAAATATTTTGTATAAGATCACACATAAGGAGTCAGGGCCCACACAGGTCAAATAATTCAACCCAGACTGTCACCTGAAAGAAAAGTGAGGCTCAGAAACCTGAAAAAGCTTTTATGAATTGACCCCTAAGCTGGCAGAATGCTCTCACCTAATTGAATCCTTGCCCCTGCTGTCACTGAAAGGGAAATTAAGGCCAAGAAAACTGAAAGGGCTGGTGTAACAGCTAATTGACCCTACCAAGGCCTACACAGGACTAACCCATTCGCCCAGGAGTGTCAATGCAAGGGAAACTGAGGTCCAGAAAACTCAAGTGACTGTTATGAATTCATCCCTAAGCTGGCAGAAGGTTGTCAGACAATGGATTCCTCGATCCTGCTTTCACGCAAAGGTAAACTGATACTTAACAAGCGTCAGAGTCTGGAGTAAACTAACTCAGGTTTTTCTTTTTTTTTTCCACTTTTTTCATAAAGGGGAATCTCAGATCTTGGAGTCCAACACTTTGGGGTTGCTGGAAGGGAAATTGAGGCCAGAAAGCTGAAATGGTTGGTATGAAATCACAGGTAAAGAGTCAGGGCCAACACAGGTCAAATAATTCAACCCAGACTGTCAGTTAAAGGAAAACTGAGGCTCAGAAACCTGAAAAAGCTTTTATGAATTGACCCCTAAGCTGGCAGAACGCTCTCACCTAATTGAATCCTTGCCCCTGCTGTCACTGCAAGGGAAATTAAGGCCAAGAAAACTGAAAGGGCAGGTGTAACACCAAATTGACCCTACCAAGGCCTACACAGGACAAACCCATTCACCCAGGAGTGTCAATGCAAGGGAAACTGAGGTCCAGAAAACTCAAGTGACTATTATGAATTCACCCCTAAGCTGGCAGAATGTTGTCAGAAAATGAATTCCTTGCTCCTGCTTTCACGCAAAGGGAAACTGATACTTAGCAAGCGTCAGAGTCTGGAGTAAACTAACTCAGGTTTTTCTTTTTTTTTTCCACTTTTTTCACAGAGGGGAATCTGAGATCCTGGAGTCCAAAACTCTGGGGTTCCTGGAAGGGAAAGTGATGCTAGAAAGCTGTAATGGTTGGTATGAGATCACATGTAAGGAGTCAGGGCCTACACAGGTCAAATAATTCAACCCAGTCTGTCACGTAAGGAAAACTGAGGCTGAGAAACCTGAAGTAGCTTGGATGAATTGACCCCTAAGCTGGCAGATCACTGTCTCTTAAAGGAGTCCTTGCCCCTGCTTTCCCTAAATGGGAAAATGAGGCCTGAGAAATTGAAATGGCTAGTGTAAAATCAAATTTAAGTGACCAGGGCCTACACAGGACAAATCCTTTCACCTAGGACTGTCACTGTCAGGGTCCAGAAACCTCAAGTGACAGTTTTGAATTCACCGCTAAGCTGGCAGAATGCTGTCACATAATGGAATCCCTGCTCCTGTTTTCAATGAAAGGGAAACTGAGGCCTAGCAAGCTGAAGAGACTGGTGTAAACTAACTCAGGGTTTTCTCTTTTCTTTTTCTTCAGATTTTTGAATGAAGGGTATCTCATATCCTGGATTCCCACTATGTGGGGATGCTGAAAGGGAAAATGAGGCCTAGAAAGCTGAAATAGTTGGTAAGAGATCACAAAGAAGGAGTCAGGGCCCATACAGGTCAAATAATTCAACCTACACTGTCAAAAAAGGAAAAGTGAGGCTCAGAAACCTGAAAAAGCTTTTATGAATTGACCCCTAAGCTGGCAGAATGCTCTCACCTAATTGAATCCTTGCTCCTGCTGTCACTGAAAGGGAAATTGAGGCCAAGAAAACTGAAATGGCTGGTGCAATCTCAAATTTAACCTACCAAGACCTACACAGGACAATCCCATTGACCCGGGAGTGTCAATGTAAGGGAAACTGATACTTAGTGACTGGAAAAGTCTAGAGTAAACTAACTCAGGTTTTTCTTTTTTTTTTCCACTTTTTTCGCAGAGGGGTATCTCATATCCTGGAGTCCAACACTCTGGGGTTGCTGGAAGGGAAATTGAGGCCAGAAAGCTGAAATGGTTGTTATGAAATCACAGGTAAGTAGTCAGGTCCTACACAGGTCAAATAATTCAACCAAGTCTTTCACGTAAGGAAAACTGAGCCTGGGAAACCTGAAGTAGCTTTGATGAATTGAGCCCTAAGCTGGCAGATCCCTGTCTCTTAAAGGAATCCTTGCCCCTGCTTTCCCTAAAAGGGAAAATGAGGCCCGAGAAATTGAAATGGCTAGTGTAAGATCAAATTTCAGCGACCAGGGCCTACACAGGACAAATCCTTTCACCTAGGACTGTCACTGTCAGGGTCCAGAAACCTCAAGTGACAGTTTTGAATTCACCTCTAAGCTGGCAGAATGCTGTCAGATAATGTAATCCCTGCTCCTGTTTTCAATGAAAGGGAAACTGAGGCCTAGCAAGCTGAAGAGACTGGTGTAAACTAACTCAGGGTTTTCTCTTTTTATTTTTCTTCAGATTTTTGAATGAAGGGTATCTCATATCCTTGAGTCCAACTGTCTGGGGTTGCTGAAAGGGAAAGCGAGGCCTAGAAAGCTGAAATAGTTGGTAAGAGATCACAAAGAAAGAGTCAGGTCCCACACAGGTCAAATAATTCAACCTACACTGTCAGAAAAGGAAAAGTGAGGCTCAGAAATCTGAAAAAGCTTTTATGAATTGACCCCTAAGCTGGCAGAATGCTCTCACCTAATTAAATCCTTGCCCCTGCTGTCACTGAAAGGGAAATTGAGGCCAAGAAAACTGAAATGGCTGGTGTAATCTCAAATTTAAGCTACCAAGTCCTGCACAGGACAAACCCATTGACCCAGGTGTGTCAATGCAAGGGAAACTGATACTTAGCAACCGGAAAAGTCTGGAGTAAACCAACTCAGGTTTTTCTTTTTTTTTTCCACTTTTTTCACAGAGGGGTATCTCAGATCCTGGAGTCCAACACTCTGGGGTTGCTGGAAGGGAAATTGAGGCCAGAAAGCTGAAATGGTTGGTATGAGATCACAGGTAAGGAGTCAGGGCCTACACAGGTCAAATAATTCAACCCAGTCAGTCACGTAAGGAAAACTGAGCCTGGGAAACCTGAAGTAGCTTTGATGAATTGACCTCTAAGCTGGCAGAATCTTATCAGATAATGACATCCTTGCTCCTGCTTTCACCCAAAGAGAAACTGATACTTAGCTACCGGAATAGTCTGGAGTAAACTAACTCAGGTTTGTTTTTTTTTTCCACTTTTTTCACAGAGGGGTATCTCAGATCCAGGAGTCCAACAGCCTGAGGCTGCTGAAAGGGAAACTGAGGCCTAGAAAGCTGAAATGGT